>NW_009925244.1:0-23290 GCF_000696875.1 Nestor notabilis | reverse complement strand
CTTTCCCATCCCGCTGGTGGAGAGTGAGTGAGCAGCTGTCTGATGCTTAGTTGCTGGCTGGAGTTAAACAATGGCATATCCTGGACTAGAATCTGTTTAAGAAACAAAATAAATTAAAGCTAATGAGGATTGGATTCCTGTGCATAATAATTTTAACACCTTTTCTTGATTATCTACTCATGATCTTATGAAATGCTTGGATCCGTAGTATACAGTCTCCATGAGATGGCTACTCAGAGACGGAAAGGGGGCTGAATGAAGTAAATTATTGTATCATTTTCCTGTATTGAGCAAACTATGGCATAGCTCTTTGTTTTGGAACGGCTCAGTAACAGTGAAAAGGCTGAGAATATGGTATTTTCTGTGTGATTAGTGTTTGAATATAAAGGACAACTATTGTCTTGGTAGAGTTCAGAGTGGCCCGAGATGTAGAAATTAATGCTTTCCTTGACATGGTGTAGTATTCAGGTGTTCTTGATTTAAAATAGTTTCATATTGCTACTGCTCTAGAAACTCCCTTTTTTGTATTCCCCAAGTTTCTTTCCATTGGTTCATCTTTGACTTTATGACCTTAATGGCAAAATCCCTGCTTGCTCATTTGAAATATTATTTTCTGGGAAAAAGAGGTTGACTTCTGGCAGAGATGTGATGAGGGGGAGCAAGGTGAAGATTCAAGGTTTTTACATTTAAATATTAATATGCTTTTGACTTGTATACAGCTATATTTGTTGATGTGTAGGTCAGTTACTGACTTAACATATCCAATATTTATTCTAAATAAATTAATACAAGTTGTTCCTGAAGTAAAAATAGCTCATGTCAATCTGTCCCAGGTTGAGATATTATTTTATTTGCATTGCCCTTCCTTTGACCCAGTTGATGCTTCTTATCCACAATTCATTTGTGGCTAAGTGTCCTGGGTTCAGCTACAGCAGTCATTTTTTCTCCTTCTCAGTAGCTGGTGCAGTGCTGTGGTTTTGACTTTCAGTCTGGGAACAATGCTGATAACACCGATCTTTTTAGTTGTTGCTAAGTAATGTTTACTCTGACCAAGGACTTTCTCAGTCTCATGCTCTGCCAGAGAGGAGGGGAAGCCAGGAGGAAGCAGAGGCAGGACACCTGACCCAAACTGGCCAAAGGGGTATTCCATACCACAGCACGTCGTGCCCAGTATATAAACTGGGGGGAGTTACCCGGAAGGCCAGATCGCTGCTCGGGTCGGGCTGGGTATCGGTCGGCGGGTGGTGAGCGGTTGTGTCCTTTTCCCTTGTTATTCCTCTTATCATTATTATTGGTAGCAGGAGTGGTTTTGTTTATTCCAGCTGTTATCTCTACCCGTGGGAATTACATTCCTTCGATTCCCATCCCCAGCCCTCCGGGAGCGGGGGGAGGAAGGAAGAGGCGGGGGAGTGAGCGAGTGGCTGCGTGGTTCCAAGTTGCCGGCTGGGCTTAAACCACGACACTAAGAAGGCCAGTTCATTTTACATGTTTGATCTCCTTTTTTTTTCCAACTCAGTACTCCTCCTCAGTTCAAGGATTAAGGATTCTTTTATTTTTAAACAACCATTCGCATTATTGCTAAGATTATGCACATTTTGCTACTCTTTGGATAATGCTAATGAGGAGTAAAGGGAAAGCAAATGATGATGTTATTCCTGTTCTTCTATAGCATGTGCTTCTCATTTATGCAGCTAAGACCTCTATTGCTTCACATCCTCAGTAGACTATCCAGATATGGTAAATCCGATCTTGGAGTTTTCCTACATTATTCATAGCATCAAGTGGTTGGTTGTTCAGATTGTAATTTACTATAATCAGTTTTCTGGATCCTACAGGTCAAAGAGATTTTTAATTATGAAAAACAAGGTTATGCATGGACTTATCTCTCAAAGGAATGTTAAACCCCACTAACTTATTTAAATTTCCTCAGAAGCTGTTAAACCTAGATTCAGCAGTAGCTCTTCAATTACCAGCATATATCACACTTTTTATTGCTTTCTTCTGAGTGGTAATCCCTTCTCTGGCTATCCTTTTCCAAAATGCGAGAGCATCTCTCTCCCTTGCCTTTCTCCATAAGGCTTGTGAAATGCCAGAGCAGACATTTACCTGTGCTGCTACTGCCCTCACCACTGCTGGTCCAAACCTGCGTGATAATCCCCATATTTCCTTTGCAGCTTTAACTGCACAGTGTGTTTCTTGTAAGCATTTAAATGTGACTTTTGGACTCTGAGATTTAAGACATACACTATTTTTTTCACTTGTGAAAGAAAGTGGCTGGAATATGAGTACAATGGTTAGCTTGAGGGTGAGTTTGCTTTCTTTGCTGTAGCAGTGGTCTGGATTTCTGAGCTTAACTAGGTGCCAGTATCTGAGAGGGTATCATTCTCACTCACCATTCATGACTTATCTGAGTGAAGCTAGTGGAAATAGCAGCATTCACAATCAAAAAATCATCCTTTGGTACCTTGCTGTTCTTCCTTGATGACTTATTCCTGTTAATGCTTTCTCATTTCTTCCTCAGTCACTTGCTTTTTCCTTCACAGACTACACCTGACATCCACTGCTCCTTCAATTTCTGTCCAGTTTCTCTCAGGCAACTCCAGCTTCAGTCTTGACAGCTGCATGCAAGACTCTGCTCAGCTCTACTAAAGGATAGAGGACACTGGAGATGGATATGTAAAGCTTTAAGAAAGGGATGGTCCTATTCAGCCCTATAGCTCTTCTAGCAGAGAAAGGTTCCCCATGTTTGATTTCAAAAGGGAAAGTATGCTCAAATACTGCATAGTTGTCATATATGTTACCATTAGAATTTTTTGTGGAATCAACTGGTATTCTTAATTGAAAACATGCATTTAACAGACTGAAGTACCAATAGTCACCCCTGTAAAGTAATACCACAAAAAACTGCAGTCAATTTTCCTGCAGTTGGAGAAGTCTAACTGTGGTAGTTTAAGACAAACTGCTGTTCTGCTAACAGGCAGGGTATGCCACAAAACAACTACATGGCAGCTGTATAACATGCACAGTTTATTAAACAAGCACAATAAAGTGAATAAGCACACTAAAGCACACTAACATGAGTCAGGTATATATCTTTATATATACAGTAAAAAAGAACAATAATGCAAATCAGATATATGTATGTGTATATATGTATGCATACATAAAGTACAGAGGAAGATTAGCAAAGACTCTGCTCAGCTCTACTAAAGGATAGAGGACACTGGAGATGGATATGTAAAGCTTTAAGAAAGGGATGGTCCTATTCAGCCCTATAGCTCTTCTAGCAGAGAAAGGTTCCCCATGTTTGATTTCAAAAGGGAAAGTATGCTCAAATACTGCATAGTTGTCATATATGTTACCATTAGAATTTTTTGTGGAATCAACTGGTATTCTTAATTGAAAACATGCATTTAACAGACTGAAGTACCAATAGTCACCCCTGTAAAGTAATACCACAAAAAACTGCAGTCAATTTTCCTGCAGTTGGAGAAGTCTAACTGTGGTAGTTTAAGACAAACTGCTGTTCTGCTAACAGGCAGGGTATGCCACAAAACAACTACATGGCAGCTGTATAACATGCACAGTTTATTAAACAAGCACAATAAAGTGAATAAGCACACTAAAGCACACTAACATGAGTCAGGTATATATCTTTATATATACAGTAAAAAAGAACAATAATGCAAATCAGATATATGTATGTGTATATATGTATGCATACATAAAGTACAGAGGAAGATTAGCAGTGCATCAAATCATTACTTCATAGAGACAACAGAGATTAAGAAGAAATACATCACCAATTACCACCAAATCATCATCCAGGCCCACACTTCAAGCTGGGAAGCCCCTTTGCAGCTGATGCCAGGAGTCTTGGGTAATTGGGAAAATCCCTATGCAGTTTGTCCACCCATAGGTGAGGCTTCAGATTTGGGTCCTGCTTTTATATGCTTTGTAAAGCAACCGGCTTTATGCCGGATCTGTAATTGTTTACTTGTGGGCCCATGCAGTTTCTCATGATCTCACTGTTGTTCATATCAAGAGTGGTGGCCAGCCACCCTGACGTGGTCAAGTACGAAGGTCATGGAACAGCTGCACACCTATGTTTTCCTGCTTGTTTCCAACAAACATGATATAAATATATAAACTGTACCGAATACACTTTGATAAAAACATACTTTGTTATGTCTGTTAGTCATGAGGGGGAATCCACCCTCAGCTAGGTTCCCATCCATTACAACTGCCCTCAACTAACAGCTACCACCTCTTTGACAGGAATGTCCCAGTTTTCAGATGCTCCAATTTAGAGCCTGCTGTGGTTCCACTCACCTCAGATCAGGTGGCAATGTTAGGGTTAGATTCTGGGAGTGACTAAGGCACTGATGTGATCCCTTCTGCAACTTCTGCAAGGAATTGGTGGTAATTTCAATAGGAGCCATACATTTTCAACAGCTTCAACTGGAGCCTGCAGAACTTAGAGTCCACAGTTTATAACTGGGATCTATGAAAGTAGGAGTCAGTGGTCAGAGCAGTATCCATTCAAGCCACTACTCTCATTCTTATCTTATGCTTTTAGGATTATTATAGATTAACGTATATGACATGCTGAATAAAGTGTGAAAACACTCAACCCAAATTTGGCTTCCCCATTATATACTACTAGGTGTCTTGGCTATTTTAATATTCTTTGCATAAACTTCTGAAGCTGGCACCATAGGCTATTAACTGAATTGTCTTTTCAGTCCATATGCACATAGAAATATACATATTTTCATACATATGTATATGTGGATAAAGGCAGATGCAAATACTTGGTTAGAATATAAATGACATTGTAACTTGGTTGCAGCAGTAGAGTAGTAGGCAGAATATTTGTAATTCCTTTTGCCCAGTGAAGATTACGTAAAATTGCATTTCAGGGACTGATGGTGGAGTGCTTAGCAGCAAAGTGCAGTGCAGAAAGAGGTCATGAAGGTTGGGTCCCCTCCCAGAAATCACTCAGTCTCGAAGGAAGTCTAAATGAGCTGAGCACTAATGCTGCAAAATCTCTCTGCTGGCCACCTGTCTGGGAAAGGGTAACAACCGGTACTTGTCTGAGATTGGCTTGAAAATGGAGTTGAGCCCAGTTTTATGCTCTTAAAAGAAGGGAGAAATAAATGTTGAATCAGAGGCAAGGCAGAATTTGTCTGCAATTCTACTTCCATTAAAATATGTTTTGGTTGTAGAAAATAGGAGATGATAGTGGGAATTGATTAAAACAACAACAAGCCACCAAACACCCACACATCTTTGAAGCAAAGGAATCGAAAGGAGAGAAACCCTCACAGAAGACTCTGGAGTCCTATGGTATCCAATGTTGTAGCACCTACTTTGGTGTGGCTCCCAGTGAAATTTTTCATGGTTTGGCTACATGAGAAGTCAAAACCCCAGGGCAAATACCTTGAAGGGCCTCTACTGAGGTCTCTAAGAACTGTGAGGTTCAATGTAAAAATATGCACTGGAGGAAAATAACTTAAAGTATCCTACAACAGGGTTTTGAAATACCTATGAGATTTAGGGAGACAAATCTCATGGACCTTTAATTTCTCATCTGCAGTCCTATTGGCTTTAGGTCTAGGGACCTGATCTAACTCATTAAGACAGTTACAAACAGTTGAGTAGTTTTCAGATGTTCTGGTAAGTCTAATTGGCTCAGAGAGAGGAAGGGAGAGAGGTTTAGTAGTTGGAGCACATGACCTCCAGAGGTCCCTTCCAACCGTTTGTGATTCTGGGAGGAAGAGGAGGTATGTTCAGATGTGGGGATGGGAGGAAAAAACTATGGGGAAGAGGCAGAGGACTTTTCTTTCAGCAGCAGTGAAGTGATATTTGGGCTACTCCTGTTTCTTGGAAAAGTGCTTACTGAAAATGTGTATTGTCACACCTCCTTGTTATTCCACTTCCTTGTCCCTGTTTGTATAACTGTCAGTTGAGACTGGAGGTTCTTCACAGCACAGATCTTGTTATTCAGTCTGTCTGTAAACTGCCTACCCTGGTGCTGGGGCTACAGAACTATTTATGAACTGTGATAATACACCTGTCACATGCTCCAGTAAGCACTTGCTTTAACTCCTGACATGATTTTTTAATTTTTTATTTTTTTTTTTTGGTAGGGTGTTATTCAAACTTGCCTTTTGGCCAGCAGCTGCACTTTGAAATTTTGAAATAGTTGAGTTTGATACAATATTATTTTAATGCTTATGTATGTTACAACTATTGAATATTTCCTTATAGCTTCTGCATCTCAGCATACAATGAGAATTATTTGTTTTCTGAGCCTTTTCCAGTTTGCAGTGGTTGGCAGAAAGCTGACATACACTGACCATATTCTTTTGGGTATTTGAATTTAATAACATTGAATTTCAAAGGGAATTTGTTCACTTCCTTTCCCTCTTCCACCTTCAAAATTGTGCTGCCAGTGTTTTACCATAAATGCCTTCAGATAGTTAAGGTGACCTGCCTCACTTTGATCTAGTTATTTGAACCAAGTGACCCTTGGTTTAGGATGAATGGGTACAAGTTAGGTAACTGGTGACCTGAGACAGCATGCACAGCACGAAATGCTTTTTTTAAGTATATGCACACACCATTCTTACTGGATCTTTGTAAAACAGTAATGTCTGTAAAGGTTTATGAAAACATTAAAAACTGACTGGAAGAAAAAGCACAGGAAATTCTCATTTTTCTTTCTCTCTTCTCCTTCCTCCTCAACAGTCTACAGGACTGCATGAGTGGGGCTAGGTTGAAGCACTTATGACAGTAAGAGAAAAAAGCCTTATGACAGTAAAAAAAAATGGGACCAATGGGTTCAACAAAATGCAGTTAATGCTGAAAGCATACTTTCTCTAACAAAAACAAAAAAAAGGCATCTATTTGTACAGTTCCTTGCAGATCAGCACTCAGTAGTGTTGTACGTTTCATTAAAGTGCCTTTTGGACAAATATTCCACACAAAGTCATGATCACATTGCTAACTCCAGAGTTGAACTGTGTATCAAGGTAGGAGAGGCTGATATGGAGCTGGTAGACTGTTTCTCAGGTATTCCATGAGCCAGAAGTCCTCAGCAAGAGGTATAAAAATGTTCCTTGCAGACACACCTGGCTTGAGTGCAGGTACAAAAGAGCTCATTAGAGATAGACACTGCAAATAACCAAGGTCTACGTGGGAAGAAAGTGAGATGTCCAGTGGTAAAGAGACAGACAGAGAAAGCACTCCTTGTAAGGGTGCTTCTAAAACATCCTGTTTAAGTATTTATACTAACTAAATGTTAATTTTTACTACAGCAGAGACTGTGGTAGCTGTGCTTTGCAGCCAATAGCTTTTTCTGTTTAAAGGGGCTGATGACTGCAGTTGTAGCAGTGTGGGCTTCTAAATATAAGCCTATGGAAATGTTTGATACATGAGGGGAGAAGCAGGAGAAAGCCTGTGGGGCTCAATCCTCACTGAAATTATTGTCTGAACAAACCAGTTCAAAATGGGCCTGGGTATACCCTCAGGCTGTAGTCAGATCTTCCAGTAGCTGCACTGCCTGATGAAACAAAACTCAAGCATGAGTGACTAGTCAAACTGTCCACAGGAGTACAGTCCTTTGTAAAGGTGAAAAATTGGATTCAAAAGTACAAACAAGTTTAAACAAGAGAAGATTAATAAAGGAGGATTATTAAAGGGAAAAAATCCGTTTATAAAATGGAACAGAACTCCACCAACGTGCATAAGAGCAGCAGTAGTTCATATATGTCCTCATTTGTTGAAATCAAAAAGGCTATGCATCAGAACATCCTAGTAGCAGACAGGTAATTGTCTTCTGCCATAAACTAATGTATATACAATAAGTAAAACTTGGAGGTTTTGTAGTTGGTTATTTTCAAATTTATTCTGTTCCACTCAGTCAATAAATTATGTTTATTTGAGTATACACTGAATATAGTGGAATAATGGTAAGTTGCAAATTATTTTTATAAAAGCAACAGCTCAGATTCTCACTGTAAATTCTACCTCTGCCCTTAGGGCTGAGAATTTTGTTGGCTAGGCCTGCCCAAACACCTCCTACCTACCCATATGAACCCAAAGGACAGGGCCACAAGGGGAATAGAGTATGTAACCAGTTCCAGCAGATGCCCTACTTTCAGTCTATTGTGCAGTTTTAATTATGTTTTGTTCCTTAAAACTTTGTATTGTTCATGAATATTTAAATGCAAAGTAACTTATACTGCTACAAACTGTGTTTCTGTAATGAAAAATAACACCCGAAAGTATTTTTTAATCCGATGTAAATGCTAATTTGACTTTGCACCTGATTTTTAGGTGTCAATGCTAATTTGATTTAGAAAAAGCTAGCTGGTAACAGGATAAAGGTGTTTTGGGCAGCTCAGAGCACTTCCTAGAAATGCTTGTAAACAGGCCTTCAGGAGGTAAGCAGTCTTCTTAGAAATGACATCAGAGTTCTGATGAATTAACATTGTCTCTTGTTCTGACAGAAAGACTCTTGTAAATGGTATTCAGAAGAATGATAAGTGTAATGGAAGTAGGTCAGCTTGGCAAATAAATGGCCTGATTTACCCACAGGCCTTGATTTGCTGGCATTTTGGGATTCTGGGTCAGCTTTATACCAAATCTGCTCATCCCATATCATATTTAATCCATACCCTTTTTTGTAGCTTGTCAAAGATTTATTTGATATACTGTGCGTATAAAAACTAATATTCCAGAACTGAATTTTTTTAGTAGCTAGTTTAACTTGATTCACTGTGACATTCTTGTGTGTAATGACATCTTAGCTACCAGTTTCACATCATTAATTATGATATTGCTCTGTACTGTGACAACAGGCCTAAATTAAAACTTGTTTTAAAATGAATAAACTGGCATTTCTCAGGGTCATTTATTTCATGAAGTAATAGTTATTGCAGGCATCAATGAAATATGACTCTAACTTCTATATTTTGCTAACAATCTTTTTGGAGCAATAGCTGTTGGATAAACACAAACGAAATTGATGTTAGGGTGGCCTTTTCCTTTTCCTGTCCACTCCAAACCAATGTTTCAAAAATATCAAAAGTTGTGAAAAGGTCTTTTATCTTTCATTGAAGAATTCTACTGAATGTGACCTACATCATCCACTTAAGCACATGGCTATAAAGTGTGTTCTGAAGGTCTTTCCACAGGAATTTAAGCAGATACAGGCTTAGGAATTTAATCTAAATTGTTTAGGATTAACAAAAAAAGAAAAAAAAACCATGATAATTTTATCCAGCAAATAATGGATTTCCTTAATCTGATTTGAAAACTGGATGCAACAGCAGTACTTGCTGTTGTATTTTTACAGTAAAAATGGACTGTAAGAAAAAGTGCTCTGATTGTGTGATTTCACCTTTTCTATGTTGTTTTACAGTTTACCATTATTTTGAGCACACATTCGTTTGAGAGAAACAGCCTTTTGCTCCTTGCACATTTCAGCAGTGCAGGTATCTAACAGCTCTTTGCTGAGTTTTTTTTTCTGCAACAGGACATGCATTTGGTTTGTTAGCAGATGGTCTTTTTTCTCTACAGTACTAATCAAACTTTGATGCATTTGGATTTGCACAAGGGAGAAGCTGACAAGGCTGACTGAGTGCATCTGCTTAGCTGTTTCTTGCAGTTCCTGAGAAATGACTCAATATTCACTTAAGGCTGAAATGCTGGAACTGGAGAGTCAATATGGTGGCAAAAACGTCAGCTTCTGTAATCAACTAGAGCAGAGTGGCTGCTCATGCATCTCAAAACAACACTCAGGTTGACGGTATCAACTCCTTTTAATTGATGAATAGCAACATTACTGTTTAGCAGCATCTGAGGAACATCCTGCCTGTGAAAGAGCATGTAACTAAAGGATTATATTTGGGTCTCAGGCAATCTCAAGCCTTGTTCTTCAAACCTGGTGTATCTCTTTTCAAACCTTGTTTTGATACACACGGAAATTCTGCATATAGGCTTTCAGAACTGAGATTCAAATCCAGTTCTTGGAACTGGACTTAATTCAACAAGAATGGGCAGGAAGGCTGCTCCAGTAATCTTTCCATGTGAATAAATGCTGGGGGGTTTGTATGGGGAAAAAAAAGTATATCTTAGCTTTCTGCTAGGCTCTTCTTGGTGCCCATGTTAGTAATACATATGACATCTGGCTAGACTCCTCACTGCATCCTGATGTTGTGCTTTCTAGTTACTTATACTGAGGAAAAGTAACCTTTTATCACTTCACTTTTTTTTTTCCTTTCTGCCCTGTGCATCAACATGCGAGAGTCAATGAATTCCAAGTATTTATACTAAGTGAACAGAAAAGTGTTATGCAGGTTTAGCTTTTCACTTATGGAAACAGAAATTCAGACTTGTCTGTGGTAAAATGACACGAATGATCTCTTCAGTAGCCATATTCTTACCTAGGACTACTTGATATAAATGGACATCCTTCCGCAGGGGAAGGTCAACAGTGCAATAGGGAAGTTAAGTTCAGCTTAGCATTGAAAAATAGTTTGAGAACACTGTGCTGAAAAGTGTTCCCTTAGTCCCTGCAGGGCATCCATCATTTGGGGCTTCTTTGACATATCTTTTCTGAGTGTTCCAGAAAAGAGGCTTGTAGGAGGACATATGTTAATAAATACTACCTATTCTTTTGTTAACCAAAGACTCTCATCATTTACAAGAGTGTTTATGGCTCATTTTCATTTCTATATTCTGCGCTACAAGTGAGTAGCTCTGCTTACAAAGTTGCTTATGACCAGGAGATGTTTTAATACTCTAATGATTAAAGAGAACATATGAGGAATCTGAATAGAACAGGCAAAATATGAAAAGAGTGAAGGAGAAGACAAGAAAAGACAGCATCTGAGTGTACGATGGATGTAAAGGGTCTCCCCTTTACAGTGAAAAGGGCTCAAAGTCATTTGTGTGCTTTGGAATGGGCACATCCTATAAATATTTATCTGTGTTCAAACTGATCTCTCTAAATTAGCAATTTTAAAAGAAATTTACATGGGCAACAAACCTGCAGTTTTACCTGGAATTTCTAGAGTATGGGAGAAGGCAAAGAAGACTGACTTTTGAGACAATTTTTGGTTTTCTTGCTTAGCTAGTTTTTTAGAGCAAGATGTGAGGAACATTTAGTTACCCTGGGTCACGGTTTTTAAAAAGTCAATATTGGCAGGGCTCACCCACTACCATTGGCTTGGGCAGTCAGCTGCTTTCTGGGATTAGTATCACAAGTGAGAGTGCCACAATGTTTCCCTTTTTCCTAGAAAATAATACATATCCAATATAGTAACAGTATGGTTAGTTGCTTGTGTTTGTTTGTTTTGTTAATTAATTTCAGTGCAGTGTTCATAACTCCAACTATTATTTGGATTGTTTTGTTCACCATAGTTCTGCTTTTACTGCAGTAGTATTACAGGTGAGTATTCTTGGAATGTTCTATATATATCACTTTAGCAAGGTGGCTATATTTACTCTGACCAGTGAAAATAAAACATAGTAAATGTTTAGTGAGACATTTTCTTTCCCTTTCAACATCAAGTGCTCCTAACATCCTAAAATTCATTTAATATACTATATTCTTTGTTTGGACTGATTCAGCAACAACTTTAAATAAGTAAGATATTCCTCACTTCTTAGTATATGCACATTTGAATAAAATATTTTTATCAAACTGGTACAGTTTACCTAATACTCCAATATTTATTTTTTATTTGAAGTGGTACAGAGAAAATCAGTTAAATGGAGAAACTATCACTGTTTCAGGCAATATACTTTCTTGATTGCACAGTGGTACCATTACTTAAGCTTGCATTTTTTGGAAGATAGTGTTTTTTAATCCTCATCATTAATCAGAGATTCAGGAGCTCTGTATCTGCAAGGGAGAGCAATCCTGTCTGTACATCGTATTTGTGATGTTTCTTTTTTATTATTTATGACACATCACTCTGTGTCTCATATAATGAATGTCAAAATAAAATCCAACTTTCCTTACAGTGATTGTACACTTTGCTTGATCTAAAGCTACATGATTTGGGTTATAGCATAGCCCAATCGTATCAGTGGAAAAATAAAACCAAATAATGTTTTGTTAGCAGGAAATACAAAAAATTATGTTTAGGGACAGAGCTGAAACAGCTGTTTTATCTAGAACCTATGGCAAGCTAGCATTCCTTGCTGCTTGAATTCAAACATTTCATCATTTGGCCGTATAACATCAATGGTGACACATCATTTTCAATGATATACTGTTTTTTTAATATAAGCCATAATATCTCTGTTGGGCTGTCATAAATGAGCTAATTTTATGATGCATGTACATCTCTCCTTCTTTATAAATGGCCACACCAATCCATATTTCCGCAGTAGAGAAAATTGGAAAGTTCACAGATCAAAACCCAAAGTTTGAGCAAAGTGGACTTTTCTAGTTGAAGTAGAGCAGACAATGGTGAGTTTTGTCACATCAGTGTAGAATTGTGCTGTACAATTGTGCTATATAATTGTGCTATACAAGCTCTTTAGATGATGTAAAATAGATGTTGTTACCTTCTCAGAGCATTAATTATGAATAATGACATCACGCATAATTTGTTCTCTCTGCAAATGCAGTTTGTTGTAGATATTTTCCTTAGCTTAAACTAAATTCATATGCAGAGATGCACTGTGTGCTGTTTAAACAGCTCCTGTCCAATCTCAGAGGTGACTGCACTCCAGGGCCTGGGAAATTATTTAGCTTTTTTTCAGTCTTTTGCACACAAAAGTGCAGGAAAAACAGAGTGCAAAACCTACAGGATGGATATTCTTAGCACAATAAGCAATAAGTGCAACCAAATATTGAAAGAAAGATGTCGAACATCTAGGAGATGTGGTCTTTAAACAGCAAAGGAGAGATGGGGTAGGAAGGAAGGGCATCCAGCCTTCTCCTTTATAGCAGCTTAACATGGATGTTCAATAATGTACAAGCTTATGCAGCAAACACTGTGTGTGAGTGATGTTTACTTTGGCTGTGAGTTAGTAGAATTTACCTTGGTGAACTTCAGATATGGACCACAGTTTTGCTTGTTCTGCTGCAGGGGTGGAAGACACAACAGTGTATATTCCTGTAGGAAATGTCTGTGGTCTATCATAAATTTTATGTTTGGTTTTGGGTACCATAGCAAGTAGAAGGGCTGCACATGAATAGCTCAGATGTAAATCTGCTATAGGAACCGTGTTTGTTTATAATGTCCCTATATTAAGAGAAGAAAGACTTGGGAAGTACATGTTTGCACCATGTTTGCACCTATGTAATAATGTTTCTGGGACTTTTGGAACGTAAGAGTAAACCTGTGATGTGCTACTTGGTCATGTTTTAGTAGTTGAAGATCTACTTAGCTCACAATATACAAGCTAGAAAGAATCACATGCACAGTCACAGATTGTCCTCACAATTCCAGCTGATGTCAAAATCTGAAGTGAAGCTACCTCACTTCTTCTCACCCACTGGGATAATTTGGGGCAATAACATAATTTGTGTATGTGTACATCCAAGCATTTCAGTGCTAAAATTCTCCTGCAGAGTCTATGAGAATAGTAGGATTTTAAGAATTTGTCTTGGCTTTGGCTGTAATAGAATCATAGAATAGTTAGGGTTGGAAAGGACCCTGAGATCATCTAGTTCCAACCACCCTGCCATGGGCAGGGACACCACACACTAAACCATAATGGAATTAATCTTCTTCCTAAGTACCTAGCTGGTGCTTAGTTGCTGGCTAGGGTTAAACCACAGCCCTTTAGAGGATGCTGTAAGACAGAATAAGAAAAAATGAGCCTTAAACGAGCATCTACTCATAGCTTTTCAAAAGGCATCGGCCTAATAATCTGAAGACACATGTTCCTTCCTGGAAGTGGAGACCGTATGCTGTGATTTATGAAGAAATTATGAGACCATATTTGTTAGAATCTAATTACCTATATAACAATAATTTTCTGAATGAAAGTGGGCTCCAGCAGTCTTAAAGGACATGGAAATAGCCCATATAACTTCAATTTTGCTAAAGAAACATGCAATGACTGTATAAACAAGAAGTAGCCTTAAAGATTGCCCTTGTAACTCTATAAAGAAATCACGCTGCCCTCATCAGATGAGGGGAACTGATGCAAAGCCTCATGTAGAAAAATGTTAAAGCAAGTACCTATATTTAAGCAGCTTTCTGAGCTTATCTTTCAAGAGCTTGGACTGTAATTGACTGAAAATCTATAGCATTGTTGCCTGCTGAAGCACATTTCCTGATCACTTTCATACACCACAATCACAGGACTTTCTTATCTTAGTAGAAAGTCTGTTGTCTCCCTACCTGCAATTAATTAACATAACCTGACTAATCTTGAGGCTTATGGAACCAAAAGAAGTGGATATCAAGATCAAGAAATAAAACATTTATGATGTGTAATTCAGCAGCATGTGCCACTGTATCTGTAACACCTCTGGTATTTGAGTAGAACCATCTTAGATCAGAATTTTTGAGATTGTGTAAGAAAAGTCCAGGAGAATAAAAGCAAGATGTGTTGTCTGTTCAGTTCTGTATCAAATATCTTTCCAGGCCTGCATGGAAAAAAATCCTTTTGATTGAAACATCAACCTATCAAGTAAACTATGACTTTGAGAGTCAGGAAAACATTGCCTTATCTGGACTATGGCAGCTGCATATACATTTTAGTGTTTCTGATCTTAAATTAGAAGCTATGTGGAAGGATGAAAGTGGTCTTATGTGAAGGGATCACAGACATTGGTCTGTTCAATGAGCCTTTTTTTTTCCTCATAAACTTGCAAAAAGGAAAATAATGTAAATTATATGTTCTATAGTGTAAGTGGATTTATAACAAAACATTTTACAACTTTGAGGAACATGCTACAACTAAAACCACAATGAATATATTTATGATCATGAATATGCAAACAGCAGCTGAAATGGGACTTCAGGACTACTGTTGTGAATGTTTAAAAGCATTGGTGTCATGTAAAAATATATGTATCTTTCTACACTAATCTTTCGTTCCAATATGCAGCCTTGAAGTGCTGGGGGCTGGGGAGAAAGTAGCAATTATGTACGACTGGCAACAGAGTCTGCAGTTGCCCAGACGCATACCATGAAGAAAGAGTGGATTTGAAAAACAACAACTAAGAACTCACTAGCAATAAAGATCAGCTCCCTAAAACAACTTTATTTTACTCCGCTTCACATGAGTGACTGGGGCAGTGGGATGGCTTTCCTCTGTTAACTAGAGGTTGTAAAGTCTGTGTCTTAGAAAATTCACAGCTCTTAAAGCAGTGAAGCTGGAATACAAACCAAAGCTCTCATCTAGGTTTATGATCACAAATCCACAATAGCAATGTTTCTATTTAACAAGGAGGACCCAAAGCTCAGATCAGATGTATCCCACTTTTAATTTCTTACCCTGATTTTATTCAGTCCATACTTTGAGGTACTAAGCAGTTAATCACAATTCAGTGCCTCAATCTGGACATCCATAAAATAATATGTTGTTCCTGGCCATGTGGGAAAATCTTAGAATAAGTGACCTCCCTATTTGCTCTGCCATAAATGCAAGGATGCAAAACAGTCCTTCCCTGCACTGTCTCACCTTGAGATTCATATCTGAAACAGGAAAATCAATCCTGTCATCGCATGCTTAAAGACTGTTAAGCTAGATGAATTTTTCAGCCAGTCAAACGTAGGAGAAAGCACAGCTGGGGGATGTGTTAGCTTAGAGTGGGAGAGGAATCCAAGAGCACTTGTAAACTCCAGATTTGGAGGGTGGTTCAATCACAGTAAACTTCACAAGGCCGGAAGTGCTCCAACATGTTTTTCTCTATCCACTGGCAAAACTTTCATCTTGTCCTTCAAACGCATGTCTTTCTTCCACTTGATCTGGCCTTGGCACCAATAGTGCTGTGTGAGGAGGAATAGTTTGGAGCTATATTTGAATACTGCAGGATCTGAAGTCCCTGCCATCTGGGCCATTTCCCTCATGATAATATGTAACGCTGCGTGTGCTTTCCAAGGCCATTCTGCATTTAATGTCCCATTCCCATATACACCTTTCTCATATAGTTTCTCATTCTCACTAAATAAGTTGCAGGAACAACTTATTTTAGATTGAATAGTTTGATTACCTCCCTGCAGCTGTCACAGGCCATTTGAAGGACAACTTTTAAAAGAAGCAATGGCAGGATAATTCTTATGGAAACTTTCTTAGTGATTCCACCCCCTTGTCCAGTGGCTTGAGTTTGTGCATTCTCCACTTGGCTGCACTTGTGCGTGGCTTTCAGTATCCATAGGTGTTACTTCAATGAGTTGTGTCTGGTTTTCAAATATATGAAATGTTTATGTATGTACATTTTTGTGCTGAAATCCTGCTTAATTCTCTTCAATGATTTTAACAGAATGACAGGAAAGTGCTTCCAGATTTCAATTCAAGAGAATATTTAATAAGTGCTGTGCATATGCTTAAGTGCTGGCATGAACAGGAATGAAAGCAAGCAGTTTCACGAAATAGAAACATGCAAGAAAATGAAAAAGGTGCAGTTGGTTCTACATTCAGCTAATTGCTGTGTGCTTTGCTATTGATGCTGATAGAATAAAATACTGCCCCACTAATGTATGTACAAATACAGCCATGTTGGGGGCTGAGCTTTAGCTCACTCAGGTGAGTGGAATGATGTTTTTATCTTCAAACCTTAAGTCTATGTATATCTTCACCTTTTTGTTCAGCAAATGTTTGGCTTGTGTTCCTGTGTACTTCTTGGTAATATTTGCTTAGAAGTATCCTTCTGATCTATGAATTAATTTGGATTATAGTATTTATATTCCTATAGCTCCAGATTCCTTGCCCAGTTCTTAGGGAAAAGTCTTTTCTTGGTTACAAGACTTTTACATCGTCATGACACTGAATATCTGTATTTAAAACATTTTTATTAATGTGATCTTATTGAAGAGATTTCAGGATTTCTGTATCTTGCTTCTAAAAAAAGGTGGGGGGAGTATTGTTTTTAATAAATGATCCTTAAATTGAACTAAAAGAAATGTCTTAAAGAGTCTGCAAACTTTAATGGTATTTGTATTACTATGTTGTCTATATTTTAATTTTCTGAAATTTTCAGATTTTCTTCACTCCTTTTTTCAATCACAATGTTACAATGTTTTCAAAGTGTTACATTTTGTATTATGCAAATCACTGTTATCTTTTACATTTAGTTCATTTTTGGTTTGCTTCTAAAATGAGTTTTATTTTAAATCTCATCTCTTGCCTTTAGTTAGTTTAGTTGCCTGTGAGGAAAGAACTTACAGTATTAGGCTGTAAAACAGTCCCATGGAATTAGCTCCATAAACAACAATTTATCCATGGCTTCATCTATCAAGTGTGTTTATCTTGAATTAAAGCTTGGAGGAACAATTAACACTTTGTTTTATAAAGTATCATTTCTCTTGTTGTGAACCTGAACTGTTACTTAAGAGTATCTAGAGCTTAATATATAGGAAACCCCTATCTCAGTCTGGGTACTGCAGAGTTTACTAAATGTAGAAGTGGAGTCACAGAGTCTGTGTCCCAGCTCATTATAAAGAGGAAGCCCAACAGTGTAAGATAGTTTTTAGTCCTTATTTTAGTGGCTGTTCTCCACCAAGCTCCTAATGTGTTGCTCTGAGCTAAATGCAAAGTAGCAGCCAGTGCATTTTCCTGCTTTACAAACCAAGGACAAGGGCTTAAGCTGCAAGCCCTTGCTTATCTGGGGGCAGCAGCAATGATTGCCTTTGTGACAGTGTTTTGATTAGAGCTCCTAGAAGCTTTTTGGGTTTGATTTGCTGCTTTTTTGTTATTTCTCTTTGTAAAGGTTCTTTAAGATGAATGAAAGGCCCTTACAAAATACGTTCTCTGCAAGGGGTATTGCTGGTGAGTTCACTGCTAGCTGAAGCTGCATACAGTTGAGCTAAACTAATGGCTCTTTGCTGCCAAAAGGAGCAATTACCCTTCATCCCCAGTGACAACTCATTGACAGCTCTTCTCTGAACCAGTTCAGTTTGCTGTCCCAGTAGGACATGGTTTCCTTTTACTTTGGGCAAATGAATTTTCCGCTGCTTTAGTTAATTGAATCAAGTTGGCAATGGGCAGTATGTCCACTGAGTGCCTGAAATGTCGCAAGAAAAGTGGCAGCAGCACATGATCCAGGGAAGGGCAGGTGTCAGGGAATGGGGGAACTTGTAGCATGGAAAGCTGTCTGGGAAGCTATCGGTTTATAAGAGGAGCATACTGAGTCCTGAGCAGGCCTGCCAAATGTATCACAGAGCTGGCTGAAAGCTCTTTTACTCACTTCCTTACTCAACCCCCTCTGTAGTGGTAAAGCATAAAAAAATCAGTTGTATGAAGTTATTTTGAGATCTTAGGGCTGATTCTGAAAAACCTATCCTTCTTTCACCTCCTCTTTCACACAGGAGGGTCCAACCTTGCTTTTTACACCTTCCTTCTCACAAAAAAAAAATCCACCTTTCTTTTAATCTTTTCCATGGATTAGAGATTTGGCCTGGGGGTGTGATAAGGGTCACAGTTTGCATATCCCTGGGGTTGCAGAAGCAGCATTAAGTATTTTGGGGGTTTTAGAGCTGGAATTCACAGTGGCTGTTTTGTTTCATTTTCATTCAGCTCTATTTTGTATTTTTCTTTCCTGTTTTCCAGTGCATGTTATTGGGCTTTACTGTCATGACTTTTTTTTTTCACATCAGTGGGAATTACAAAACTCAACCTGAATCCCTGAAAGTGCCTATAGAAATTACTTTTCTTATTGCATCCTATATAAAATATAGTGAAATTACCTTTTAAAGAAGAATTCTCTGACCTGAGGACTGGCTCCTGTCAAAAAGATAACATTGTCATATTTTCCTTCTCTGCTCACCCTATTTCTTGCAGATATTTGAGTGAAATCAGGACTTTGAAAGAACAAGATAAATTTGACCTCTCCAGATCAGTCACTTTGTGGCATATTGGCTTCAGTGCACTTGACTGAACAAGTAAAGAATGTAAAATCAAAACAAGAAATCTAGTATTATCTATATATCCTATTGCATTTTTCATCACAGCAAAAGCTATCTTGAGTAGTGGGAGTTGATGGGAAGATACACTGCTGCCTGTGTTTCTACTCTTTGTTGTTAGTTTCTGCTTTCTCAGTGGTATACAAACTTTGTGATAGAAATTGCACAAAATATAATTTGCCAAAATAAAAGCTTTATGAGTGGAATCCTTTATTTTCCTCAGAATCAGAAAGTCACAGAACAATTCTTAGCCTCATCCACACATTAAATAGAGAGGATCTAAGAAGTTGTCTATTGTCCGTTTTACTGTGCACAGTACTCATATCCCTTCTAAAGATAATCAGAGATGTCTGCCTTTGTACTGCAAAATATCAGAGGAAGAGTATCATTAAAACAGAGTTTGTATAATTGTGAACCATATGATTTAGAAACTGAAAAGCTGTTTGGATTACACCTAGATCTTGCCAAGATTGAATTTTCCAACTGGATTGTTTTCCTTAGGGAACATGCTATGAACAGTTCTGAAATTCATACTGTGCTGCTATAAAGCACATATTCTATCCAATTATCCATTTTGTTCTCTAATCAAACTACTTTTAATTACCTAAGATGTAGGAAATGTATTTGATTGTCTAACTTATGTTCCTGTAATTGTAAGCAAGTGATCATTACACCTTAAGAACAAGCACTTATCCTAATGTTCTGTGTTGATTTGGATCTTCTTTTTTATTTATTTTTGTTTGCCTCTAGTTAAGAATCCTTACATTATGCATGGTAATGAATATCTAAGGACTTTGCTCACTGCTAGAATATTAACTGAACAATCTGGATTTACCTGGCAGGTGCATCCCTGATGACGTATGAAAACAGGAGCTTTTACCAACCAAGCTAGAATCCTGTTTCTAGAAGTAATGTTGAACGCAAGTTCAACATGGTGTTGGCAGGTTTGCTGGTTGATGAAGGAAGGAAAAGTAGCAGTTTAACACCAGGAGACCTTCCTGTACCAGTAATAATGTGTTCCTCTTTCCTAACTGTCTTGATTGTGTCATCTTCTTGGGCAGTATTTATTGCTAGCTATTAAAAGGCCCTTCTTCCCCTTCATTCTGGTGTGCAGTGTCTTTTAGATAACAATCTACCTGCACTCTCCTCCAGCTTCCTCATTATGTCTAGTTCTAAATGTGTGTGAATTACTGTCAATGATATTTCTTCTCCTTTCACTATTCAAATAGTTTTGCTTTGACTTTCATTTCCTAGTGACATTTCACTTGACTATCTCAGTACATGTCTGACATTCTGACTTTTACAGTTCCCTTCATATTAATACCTCTATTCTCTCATGTTTGCATTAGTGTTGTATCTAACGCTAACTAAACGCATGCAATTAAGGTGGTAGTTTCACACCTGTCCAATGATTATATTAACTTTGCTTAGAAATAAGGAATGTACTGGATTCTAATTTCGTAAATTGATATGGTTTGATTGGAGTTTTTCATTCAATTTCTGAGACTGATATCTTAACCAGGTTAAAATGCATTTTTCTTTCCTTTAATCAAAAAAATATTGATGCCTTTCTCTTTTCTAGTGCATTCTCTTGCCCTTGTCTATTCTTTTTCAGAAAAAGGAAGAAATTTATAGACTACTGATGTAATTGCCTCCTGTATATCTTGGAGCTATCTGTATCCTTAAAAAAATAGTAATATTTGGTTTAGGATGAACTCTGTGGTTTAAGGGATATTATGTGAATGGCCCAGCTTCATAAGCATCCTGGGGGCTGCTGAGCACATCAGAGAAGATACAGTTTATGTTACCTGTGAGGGAGGGAGGCAACAGCAGTACCATAGACTAGAATCTCTGATTTTTTTCAGTCAGTGTTCATGTGTCTTAATGCTGGCAAAGCTTCTCTTGCTGGTAGTGTAATGGCACTGCGGGTGCTGTGAGCTATAATAGTTTTAGTAGCTGCAAATCTGGCTAATTTTATAAACACATGAGGGAAAGAATGGATATAGATGAAAGTATAATGATTAACTATACAGGCAATAGTTCAATTTGTATGCTAAACTAAATTAAATTAGATTTACTATTCTCCTCTAAATTATGTTTGCCATGGAAAAAAACCCAAAATTTTCTTGATGTCTCTAGTTATCTTACAAATAAGACATTAGAGCTAAAATAGAAGGGTGAAGGGGAAAGTGGAAAACATTGCTTACAAATATGTGAACAGCTGTTCTGCAAGCAGAGAATTCTGTGGTTTCCCACCATACTTCTATATTTTCTTGCAGAGTGAATGCTTGAATGCCTTATCCTAACGATACAGTCATCAATATGTTTCTCCTGCTGATCAGTTTATAGCTCAACTTACTGATACTGGAGACTGTTTTGGTAGGATAACATAGAAAGGACAGATTTGATAATATTTGAAAAGTTATATTTAGTCAGGTAGCATCAGCTCTTTACAAACTGAGATTTAAAGAAAATAAGACAGTTCTTTTGCTTCACTCTTTAGCTGGATATTGCATGGTGAATAAAGTATATATGCCAAATAGATCATTCAGGCATTTTAGTAAATTCAGTTTTACTTTTTTTGCTAGAAAAAGACACGATAATCCTCAGAGAGGCAAAATTATCATGGATATTATTTGCAGTGTATTGTTTGTCCAGTTCAATTAGTTTTTACTTTAATTTTACCACTGATGAAATCTTTCACCCTTTGCATGATGAAAAGGACTAATGTACTTCATTATACCAGAAAATGTGAGTGACTTCCATTTGTAGATAGTCTTAAAAACTTGCTAGGGCTGATGGGAATACAAACTAAGTGAACAATGGAAGACTTGGAGATGACAGCAGCTACTCTTAACTATGCTGGGAACCAGAATTTTTTAAATGGCTTATAGTGCCAAGGATTTGGATACTGCCCACACATAAAATAGTGTTTCCTGAAAGGCCAAGGAAGAACAGAATCTGAAGTCAGGAATACAAACTCACAAACAGCACTGCGGTATTTGAGTGGCTCAGAAAAGCAAGTAGAAAACCCAGAATGCTGGGAAAAATGCCAGAGAAACTGCAAAGCACAAGAGTATGTTTCAAATCGTACTCCTCTCCAGATCTCAGAATTTTATCTGCTTCCAGGTATGGAAACTAAAAGCCTTTCCAAGGCAGATATACACTGACATTTGTTTTGAAAGAATGAAGCAGATCTTCCTTCTTTCCATCAAGACAGAGGTAGGCTATACAACAGTTCTGCCAAGTAACGTGTTTTATCTAATGATTTTCAGTAAGTGAACAATGGAGGGGAGTAGGAAAAGCTGTATAGTCCAGCAAGTAGGACTGAGGGGGTAGGGAAGAGAGTGTTGGTGGTTCAGGAGGGGTCTTCTAGTCCTGCTTTCACAACCATTTAGGAATTTGAGGCTCTGTCCATTGAGGAAAAACCTGGACATTTTCCTGAACCAGAGTCTGATTCTCCTCCTCCTATGTTGGTGTCCCAACCACAAAGCCACAAGAACATGGACTAAGGTTAATCTTAGGCCTCTTCTTCTTTTTTTTTTCCCCCTTTTTCTGAAAGAGGCACATTTTAAAATAGAAAGTGAATTCACCCAGCTTAAACTGATGACCTGGTGGCTGATGATAAGAGATAGAAGATGGGCAGGACATGAAAATCAAACTTTATCATTCCTAGGGAAGTATTTAAATGACCCAGGTATTATCTACAAGGCAGGCATAGGTCAAAATAAACAAATAAAGCATTTTCTGAAGTGTCTGGGTTTAATCTGTGCACAGCGCATGTCAGATCAGTCACCACATCCCACCCTGCCTGGCTCTCCTTGTTGGCCAGATCTTGGCCCTGTGGCCACCACTGCCCTGACCCCCTGGGCACTGCCTGGCAACCCCCTCCCATAGCTCCCCAACAGGACTCTCCAAACATATGTTAACATAGGGATTCAACTGCTGGGGTAGCTGATGGACGTCTGAGCAGAAATCCCACCCATAAAGTGACAGGCCAGACAGGAGCAATTGTGGATAAATCGGAGAGCTATGTTGGCTGAAAAGCATTTTTAAAGCTGCAAAGTAGGGTTATTTCCGAAGTCCTTCATTGCTCAGGGGAACAAGGCTTTCTCTGTGTTCTTTGCAAATAAGACATTTTTTGGCATGATCCTGTTCACAGAATCATAGAATGGTTTGGGTTG
>NW_009925243.1:4989-12980 GCF_000696875.1 Nestor notabilis | reverse complement strand
TGAATTGGAGAATATTATATATATATATTTTTAAATAAACTATTTGAGTAAGGTAAAATAGTTCCTGAATTTGAGAAGCTGGTAATTAATTGAAATATTTAAAGATATAGGCAACTGCTGTGGCAGATACGGGAAAGGAGAGGGCTGCTCAAAAGGACACCAAGCAAAACCTGTGTGTGGAGGAGGCACAGCCTCCTCAGGAGCTCTTTTGGCAGTCCATCAGGGGACTGGGGCTGTTGCACTTTTCTCTCTTTGGTTTGCCTACACCTACTGTGAATCCCTGGGGCCCTGTTCAGCCGGACATTTTAGGAAATGCACTGTATTGTAGCACTCCTCAGTTCTCCTTCATGCAGTTTGTCCCAAAACAAAGAAACGGCATCGGCTGTGTTGAGCCGCAGTGTGGAGATCATTTGGCCAATGATATGATGTGCGCAAACCTTTAGCCTTCTGGCTTTGTACCCAGGACACAGAAGAACAGCTCTTTTGTTCTTACTTGTCCTTCTACTCGAGACAGAGCTTCCACCTGCTGATCTGTGGAATGGAAAGAACTCTTAAGCATTAGTTCCTCGAAATTATGTTGTTTCCTTATTGTCCAGTGGTAACCTTTTAAAGTCTTTGAGAGAAGAACATATTCCTGAACTAAGGAGTACTTGTCTTAGTCACTGATGATTAAACACTGTTTCTAACAGGGCTGTCCCAGCAAAAGTATGTTGTAGTGTAAAAACCTGCTTATTTTACCCTGGTGCAAAGACTGGATTTTTTTCCAGGACAGAGATGACGCTTGCCTCAAACCATTTCTAAGGTAGAATGGGATAGTTGACAACTTTAACTTGAAGGTGTCTATATGCCTGTCTTGCCATCTGGCAGGAAACACCTGAGGTCCCTCTGGACTCGGGTCTCTGAGGCTGCCACGGTCTTACAGTTGGATCCAGCACAAGTGATGAGCTGGCAGGTTCTTGCGGTGATATTTACTGTGGCTCCCAGACACCTATTTGACCTCAACAGCCATCATCTCCGAGAACTCTTTTAACTGTCTTAGAGAACTCTGGCTCACAGTCAAGCAAATTAAATTCAGTACAACCCAAGAATTTAAGAACATCCTATTTTAAGATTTTTTTACATTCCAAACTGGACATCGTTAGACCATTATCAGTGCTGAAGGCAAAATTTCATGTTCTGCTTCATTTATAAATATGAATCTCAAGTATCAAAGGATCTGGAAAGGGATGGAAGGAACCAGCTTGAAAAGAATTAGCCGGGAAGTAATTACAATTTATCATCATAGAAAAGACATGGCTGGGAAACCACCTCATTTAAACTGATTTCCACATCTGTGTAACTCTTCTTTTATAACAGCTCTTCCTGTGGGCTCTGAGGTGTTACTTCCTTTTTCTTTTTCCCTATGACTTATGTCCTTAAATGGATAATGATTGTTCACTGCAGGAAGTGTAATTTTACCTCATTTAAAGGAACGAATGAAGGTTTTCTACACATTATGAGCTATTTAGGGCCTTTTAGCTAATTGTGAATGACTTTCTCCAAAGAGTCAATCCGCTGTAAAATCCAGCTTTGAGCTCTTGGCAGTTGAGATGTGTGTCTGCCTCCCCACCGCACTCCTTTCTCTCCTACTGTAGTAGTTCAGGTTGGCAGAATCGGGCTGTGGAGCAGCTGTATGCACAGCATAAGGCAATGGAAGAGGCTCAAGGGTCAGACAGGGACAGGAACTTCCAAACAGTCCCAAGTACTGACATCCTCCACTGGATCAGCGTAACAAGGAAACAGGTATGTCTGCATCATGTGTCTCTGCGCAGAGTGCTAAGGGACATGGAGGCCTGTACAGTGGTGGAGAGGATGGGTTTGCATTTGTGTGTGGTGTGTGACGCTCCTGTTCACTGAGGACAGTTCAGAAATAGGCTTTTGGGAAGAGTAAACTGTACATGTCTTCCCCTGTCTGCATGCTTGCTTTCAGACCAGCAACCTGCCATCTTTGTAATCTTGCCCTCACTCTTTTTGGGCAGTAGTAAGTCTCAGGATAAACATTTTCTATGTTAAACTGAGATGTGTGGCTCAGTGCAGTTTGTAGCTTACCTGCTACCAAATGCACCGTTGCAGCTCATTGTATTCATGACTAGAGATATTTGGGGTTACCTGGTGGACTGCACTAGAGTTCAGACCTTGTCTTCCCACAGTCAAGAACACTCACACTTTCTGACAGTCCAGACAGGACCCACACTTTCTCACCAGGACAGGAAAGGCCGTGTTACCTTGTGAGCATGTTGTGAACCAGTGTAGCGAGATACCGAGTGTCACTGGGCACTTGAGCAGGACCTGCCAATGGAGACATGTCACCTCCAGCTCTGGGGATGGCAGCCACTTCCTGCCTTACCCACGCTGCAGTAAATCTGCAGTGCTGTCTGGCCCTGTTTGCCTTTGGGCTGCTGCTGCGTTACATGGCAAACAACTTGCTGTGTCTGCCCCGATGCTGTTGAATGACAAGTTTTAAGAAGATTTATCCTCCCTGTGTGTCGTGTCCTTTAACCCAGCTGTGGAGAAGATTACGGTTTATGTACTGGAAACCACAGGGCTGTGCTCTTGTAGGGCTTGCCCAGGACTTGAGCGTACGTCTGCCTCTCCAGAGTGACAGAAATTGTTCTCGGAGAGGGGGGAAGTGTACAGAACTTCTGTTACCTTCTGGTTTGCTCCATATCTCTTCCAGCTTGAATGAGAACTCATGGTCCAGGTTTCCAAGTCCACAAAATTACTTTACCTTAAGCTTGTGAATTACCCAGCCTTGGTTTTTTTCCTCAGTCTTCTTTTTCCCAAGGTTTCTAAAATGGTTTATTCAAAATCTGTTAAGTAACCTGTAGAGAAGATTTCATAAATACATTTTCAGCATTTTATGATGAAAAAACCCCAATTTGAAGTGCTGATCCTCAAACCAAAAATGGAGGTCTTCATTTTGCTACAGCATCACTCAGGAGTATAAAAGATGTCAGTAACAGAGGGCTTGTTACAAAAATCTTTTGCTACATAAATCTTTATCAAGAAGAGGCTTCAATTAAGTAAATTAGATAGGAAGTGTGGTTTTTTTCCTTTTAAGATGCTGGAGCTCTCTTGCGTTTTGCAGGCTAATACAAGTTTCAAGTATTAAGGTGAAAGCTGCCCATTAATGACCCATAATGAGTATTTTAATTTTCTCTCCATATATGGAAACAATAAAAATTAAATGTAATGAAACTTGACTGGAAAAATGACATTAATCAGTCATGAAGAATAGCATTTATTAACAAGACCTGGAAAATATATCATGTGCCACCTGCCACCATTTAGACCACTTCAGGTATCTTAACACAGCTTTAGTAGAACCAGTAACAGGATATTTGCAGTTAGCCTCTCAACCAACATAGAAACATTTATACATTTTACTGGAGCAGTGAAAAGTGTTCATCTTTAAACTTGCTCACAACAATGTGAGATACGTGAAATCAGGTCCACAGACATAACTCTTCCCATGATTTCCCACTCAAATGGGACCTCAGAGAGCAGCTGTGCTCTCAGATGGTCAGGTCTTGGTCTGACTGTGGAGTGTGCTCTGGCACAAACAGCTACTTTTGCTGTTGCAGGGGAGATCCCCTCTTCCACAAGAGCCCTGTGATTCAATGTCTTACAGGGAAAACCTGCCTCAAGTGATGTCAGTGCAGTCTGCCTGTAGTTTTCAAGGGTGTCAGGATCAAGGGTGCCATGATTTTAACCTGTCAATCATCAATAAAACTGTAAGAACTCTTGAAATGCCTATGTCTTCATTTTGGAAAACTAATTTTGATTGTTCTCCAAACAAATTGGTTAGAGTTTTGATTGGAAAGGCATTTCTTCCAAAAGCAAAATCCCCTGCTAACAGTTCTCAAGATTTTCCTTTTCCCTTTTTAAATATCATAGAATCATAGAATAGTTCGGCTGGAAGGGTCCTTCAAAGGTCATCTAGTCCATCCCCTCTGCAGTGAGCAGGGACATCTTCAACTAGATCAGGTTGCCCAGAGGCACATCCAGCCTGGCCTGGAACGCCTCCAGGGATGGCGCATCAGCCACGTCTCTGGGCAGCCTGTGCCAGTATACATATTGATTAGCATCTGCAAACTAGAAATCTGAGTGAAGCCTTTATGTTCTTCAGCACACTTAGCACAGACAGGCTAAAAACTAACA
The DNA here is from genome assembly GCF_000696875.1 of Nestor notabilis. Classification (NCBI taxonomy): domain Eukaryota; kingdom Metazoa; phylum Chordata; class Aves; order Psittaciformes; family Psittacidae; genus Nestor; species Nestor notabilis. The sequence goes on along the minus strand of NW_009925243.1, from coordinate 8,780 downwards.
GCACACAGAGCAGTATCGCAGCTGTGAACCACTGGGGAGGAGTCAGTGCTGCACACCTAGAAGTGCACGTGTGGCTAGGCCACTCTCCATAGGAACTAGGGAGCCTGGCTATCAGTTCAGGAATTCCCACCTGAATGCAGATTTTAACACTGTTCAAAGTTTCATAATTACTACACATTCTAGTCTCTGCTGTTCCCAAAAAAGTACGTATGCTGAGTGAATGTGAACTCAGGTTGAAAAATTAGAATTCAGAGCTGAGTTTTTACTCTTATCCTAATCAAAACTAGGTGTATTGAGGCAGGTGACTGTGAGTATCCTGGATCAGCTGTACAAACTGTACTATTTCAGTGTTTCACATAAGCACAACAATCCCAGCTGGATTTGTGACTTGGAAAAGCACATTTAGAACTTGGTTTTGGATTTGGCCTTGACTTGGATTTTCTTCATCCTAAAATACAGATAGTTAATGTCGAACTAAGTGAGTTGCTTGCAAGAAGACAAACATCTGTTGTCTTTCATACTCCCAGCAGATGTAGAAAGATGAGTTGCTATGTTGGTGCAAAACTGAAGAAAATTGCTTATATGTAACCAGGAAGTACTGAAGTGATACGAGACTATATAAACATTTAAATATGAAATACCTTGTTCATTTAGTAAAAAACCCAAAGAAAATGTGATACCAGTGAAGCTTGTCTTAAATAACCAATAAAAATATGCTGCTTATATTAATTATCTTATCAGAATTATTTCTAAGAGAAAACAGGCATTACTGTACTAAATATGCTTAGGGATGAATACCACGCTTAGAGAGGGACCTTCTGTTGTTTAACCTTAATCGTGCCAGGGGGTTTGATGGGTAACTGTGGTGTGTGCTGATGGGTGTCTTCTAATCAGTCTTTTTAGTCTTCCTGTAGTGCAGGATTGTGGCTGTGACCCAAATATTGAGAATGAGCATGGTTATGAAACGGATGAGAACTAAAAGGGGGAAAAAAATAATCCTGTAAGCATAAATCAAAACACATCAACTACGGTCATTTTCAGAGAACAAGCTGTTTTCTAGTCTTCATGGATGTGCAGACAGGCTGGGTCCCGTTCTGCAACTCCTTTCAGTCAATTAATTCAGGAACCCAGAAGCTCTCAGAGTAAATATAGCAGAGGACAGCATTTAGCACTTTCCAAGTTATAAATGAAAATAATACGCTACAGTACCTTTAACAGTACAAGTCTGAGTAGCGTCATATAAATGTATATTTACACAAAAACTCAGTATCAGCTCAAGTGTCCTTTATAATTGTGTGTGTTGTTTATGATAAAGGGATTATTCTCTAGCGTCATCTGTTAAGTAAGTTTAGACTTTGGGGAGACAGGAAATACTTGTATCTGTCTGATTTTAATGAGAGGAAAACTGACAACTTACTTAGAAAAAAGCAGTTTTTCAGTATCTTGATTAACTTCAGAGGGGTTTTTTTAACCAAAATAAGCATGTCTCTACTTGTGAGAGCACAACTGGAAGTGTAGGTATAACTAATACCCATTTGGTAATGGGAATATTCACAGAAATGTGCACAAGATTTAGTTTCAGAAATACGTGATATTTGACAGTTTCATACACATGTATGAAACTGAGAGGAACATGCCAAAGTGTTCAGAGTTAGAAGTTAAATGGAAACATTTCCCATTAGAGCAGCATAGCACCAATGTTTGCTGCCATCTTTTCCGTGCCCCAAAGTATACTGTACTGAATTTTAAAAAGCAGCTGCAACCAGAGCCAGCTTTTTACCTTCATGGTGTTTTTCTCCCTTCCTTCCTCCTCTAAACACACCTCTCCTGCTTCTTATCAGTCTAAGTGTGTAGCTGTGGGCAAACTGAGCTTGATAACTGACCTGGACTTAAACGTCTGTGTGTGCGTTATGCCAGTTTTTTGGTGAGCCAGTTAACTGCCTGGCCCCACAAACAGTTCCTCTGGCAAAGAGAAAGCAGCAAGCACAGGAGTGGAAATGAGTGACTGAGCCAGGGACTTCCTTTTCCTGAGAAAGAGCCACTTTAACTGCTTGTAAACCCAACCCACAGCCTTATTGTGCTGCAGAGGGCTGCTTAAAAAATAAATAAATCCATTCCAGTGATGTTTCTGATGAAACACCAGTTCTGAACCAGAACAAGGAACAACCAAATGAAGTACAATGTGATACTGTTATTGGTCTTACATCCGCCAAGTCTCGTTTTGAACCATTTACTGAAGAATCTGCTGCACTCCTTAGCTCTTTCAGTTTTGTCAGGATGGCAAGCAGCTGCTAAATGAATTTGCTTTATAACAAAGCCAGATGCAAATTGCATATTTTAAGCCAGGTTTTTCTTTCATCTTACCAGCCTACTATTTCACTTTCAGCCTGCCATAAACTTTCTGAATCTTGTGCCTAAAACTATTCATATACTAAGCTGAACTTCAGATTTCTAGAATTTTTTTACTGCACAAACCCCACAGTAAAAGAAACACTTATTATTTGAAAAACTAACACTCAATTATTACAGTTTAAGTTGTATTTTACTAAATTTGTTTATTTATGTACTTAAATATTAAAGATTTTTAATTATTTATTCTGCTATTTTGATAATGAGGTTGATTTTGTAGGGCTTTTGCCTTTTGAAAAAAAAATAATTTTGGACCACTTGTCACCAAGTGATCAGCATAAGCAGGTTTGTTTGCTTTCTCCAGCTTTTTGACTGATGTGTAATCCTATGCTCCTTTCTTAGCTCTGACTTCTTCCCTCACTGTGCTAGCACACCAGGTTCCTGATTTGTTCTTCTGAGACCAGGTAACTGCATTACCTTGGAAAGACAGGCAATTCCAGACTTTACTCACCCCCGAGATCATTCGTAGTCACTATGGTTGTAAATATTCTTGCTGTAAATTGAATGAATTCTTATTAGTGTATTAGATACGACACGTTTATAATACCTCAAAAATGATGAAATACCTATTTTTCAATAGAGGATAACCTTGCATAATACTTGCGTAAGAATAGACACTGTACAGACATTCCCACTTTTCATGCATCACTGTTTTAGCTTCAGAGATCAAGCTCTCAAAGTTGTGTGACACTGTATTACTGGTCTTAAATTTTTAATGAGAAAACAACTAATATAATTAGAATTTTCTATCTATCTCACTGGATTGGATGTGGGCAGAGTTTACTGCTTCTCTTTCTGTTCAGCTCCCTCCTCCAGTAGCTGCTACTGAGCTACACCCACAACCAAGCTAGCGTGACTTGGCCATTGTAACGTTCACATGACTGCTTTTAGGCTTCTGCAAATATGAGGAATCCAGCTTTCCTGCCCACAACAAATCTAAACATTAATTATTTCACATTTGCAGCATATTAAAACCATTCAGAAAGTTCACTGCCATTGTTCAGTGAACATTCCGCAACTCCTAATTATGTTTCACAGGGAAATAGTTTTGGCATCACTACGTTTTATAATAAGAACATTATGAACAAGTTTTGTGAATGTGACAAGATTTCTGACAAACAGCTGTAGAAGATCTGTTCATGCAGACCACTAGCTAGTTAATACATGAACTGTACAAATCACTGTTCTTCCTATGTTCTTAAATTCTCCTGTTAAGAAACATACTTACATCTAGTCATAGTATTAAAGGTATTTACCAGTAAGTACATCTATTTGTAGACGACTTTACAGAATTAGTGTTGTCTAACTCAAAATTTAGTACCTTTTCATGCTGGATCACTAGTAATTTTATTAAATCCTACAACATTGAAATTGTTTCTTTG
>NW_009925243.1:0-4958 GCF_000696875.1 Nestor notabilis | reverse complement strand
TTCAGTTATTTCAACTGTATCAGGTTCCCTTGGCAATATTTCCATGTTTTCTAAGTGAAAATGTCATTGGTGTCAATGATAAAACTTGATTTCAAGAGCTTGTGTTGTATCTGAGTCCCAGAAGTTGGCACTAAGGGAAACTCCATTAGGTAAGATTTTTACCTACTATGACCGAGTAAAGACCTACTAAATGAGGCAACAGGAGGTACGGCTTTAAAAGAGGAAAACTCAGTGATTTGCACCAAGCTGCCCATCGCTTACTTGCACAGGTATATGCAGACATACTCCAGGTCAAGGCGCTGACTTGTCCAGAATCTTTTGTCTGCCAGAGACACCGCAGTTGAGCCAGCTTACTGGCTGCACTGATGAATGTGCACAAATTCTGAAAAGCAGATTAAAAAAAGGAGAAAGAACCTCTGCCTCTGCCATTGCACTACCTGAGTGTTTAGCTTATGGCTGTTAGTATGTAACTTACCAAAAAACAGGACCAGGTTTTCATTTAGAATAAAAAAATATATATGCTTTTTCAATATTTGCCAACTCAAGTGTTTCAGCTTCTTACTAAGGAACCATGAAGCAAAAAATGGAAGTTGACAGAAGCAAAAGACCGATTTCTAAGGTACTGCCCAGAAAGAAATTAAAAGATCACAATTGCTACTGCTGTTGGTAAATGCTTGAGAGAGGCAAATACAGTAAGAAGCAAACAAAAACAAGCCTCTCAACCTGCTACATAAAACTGTTTATACAAGTTAGCTAAAATGAGACTGGTCTAGTCTAAACAGCAAAGTTGATTTAGACCATCTGTTACCATTATGTCTGGCAAACTAAACCATCAAAGAATGAGAAAACTGACAAGAATGTGTAGAAAATCAGTCCAATTCATGGGGGAAAAATTCACTGTCATCCTTCTAAGGCAGATTTTGCAAAGGCAGCAGGTAGAGGGGACCTCCACATGCCCAGATTTCCCTTGCAAATAAGGATCGGTGTTAGGCTTAGAAGCTTTTATCCCCATTTTTATCATCTTTTGTATTAGCAGCTCCAGTTCATCTCAATTCAGTTTTAACTTTCTTCTGATTAAAAGGGGGAAAAAATCTTTAACCTACATAGGGCATTATCAGATGATACTTTCCTTGAAGAATTCTAGGCCTAAAGGGAAAAAAGATCTTGTGAAATATTTAACATTCCCTATATCAAATGCTTTGACTGATGCTCTGTTGTTTTCCTCTCGCGGTAAAGGTTTACTAATCAGGATTATAACATTAAGAGGCAATATTTTTTCAGCAGCTTAAACCTTTGCTAGTTTTAATTAAGGCACCACAATTAACAACTTTACCTCAAAACATATTTCCCCCCACCCACCCAAATCTCTATTGCTAGTGCTACTCACAGAAGTGAGAACCAGCTGTATTTGAAAACTGGTTGGTTGTTCTGAAAGCTAACCTAAATGATGAATTCTTCTAAGGACAAACATAATGAGAGATTTCACTGATAAAGATTTCCAGAAAAAAAAAGTCTTTATTTCATTTGAGGACCTAATTTCAAATAATCATGCAGAACTTACCAAGGCCAGGTCTATTATCCACTTCCGCAGTGTTAGCACATACCAGCCCCCCCAAAATCTTACATTACGTTAAGTTTCATAGCACTGAAAATTCTAGGATTGCAAAACTGCCTGGGGAATTAGATTTTCTTAAGCACCTGGAAAAAATCTTACTGAAACTTAGTACAACTACACAATCTGCATAAAACATTAAGCACTGCTTGAAACACTAAGTATTCCTATTTTTCATGCTGTCTTTGGTTCAACAGTGCCTGGAGCTTCTCCAGACCTCCTCCAAAGCACAAGACTTGAGATTTAAAAAAAAAACCAAACACTGCTGTGTTCATCATAGAAAGTACAATCTGTGTGGGTAGGAATCAAAGAAAAAAGATTCATCATTTCCACCCTGCATTTCTGGCAAAGATGGAAACAAAGAATTGGTCTTACTCCTTACCAGTTGTGGTCCTTCTAAAGCACAGCTGCATGTACAGCTTATGTCTTGTAGAGATTTCACTGTGATCCCAGAAATGAGCACATGAATGTGGAATGCATATGGAAGAGTGGCTGAAAATTATTTACAATAGTAGCACAAAACAAATGATATCATTGCTGTTACGCAGAGAACTACCAAACAAGCTACATACACCAAAATTCCAGATTTCAAAGGATACATGACTGCATAGAACAAAGCTCGTTTCTTGTTTCCATTGAAATGCAGAATAAACAAAAGGAGAATGACATCTGAAATAAATAAAAGATTGATTGTCACAGAACGGAGAGAAGGGTCCAAATGCACCACTGGGCACCACATCTTTGGAAACTTGTATCTTACAGGTTTTTGTCTCTCAAATTTGATTATGTCCAAAACACTGCAAGCTCTAAAATGAAGCTTTTCTTAAGAGTCTGGAGTGTTTTATACTGTTTCTCTCCCACATGAAGTCACTGGATAAAGGATGAACTTACTTAAACTGCAACTCCACGCGTGTATTAATTACATCTTTCTCTTCTATCCAATAATCTATTTGTAAGAATTCTATTACATTGGAGATATTCATTCCCTCTTCCCCCCAACTCTACCTAGAATTGGTCAATAGATTAACGTCACTGCACTGGAGTACTGCACCTACATGCAGAGCCTTCAAGTGCTGAATGAGCCCTGTTTTATTTCCAAAACACGGCTTTAAAGATTACCTTGTGCAATGATGATGGGATATTCCAGGTATGTCTGCAGAGGGTAACCATAATAGATCTGGTACCTCAGAAACACAAGGAAGCTGAACAGAAAGACACAAAATAGAATGACTGCATGAAGGAGCAGGACAGATCCCTCACAACTGCTTTTTCACTGTTTTGGTTGTGCCAAAAGGCTCCAGATAGGTATAGCACCTGCTGTCAAACGGATCAAACGAACATGGAAACAAAGTGCAAGGCTGCATGATGATTCTGTAGTGTACTTCTGTCACCCTGAGAGTAAGATGTAGAGAGCTGCCCACACTTCTTGTCCAGGTCTTCATGTCACAGTGTGTAAGGTGTGATTTTATTAATTACAACTGATGACAAAGACAGACCAGACCTAGAAGATACCTTCACTTTGCAACTGCCTTGGCACCTCTGTGATAACTCTTGATTTCTTTATTTATGTCTGTAGTTCAATCTATACTTTCAGCAAGTTTACAGGAGCAGAAAACATCTTCCAAGGTGTCCAGACCACACTGATTGCCCAGTGTAGCTGCACTGCGTAGACCAAGAGCCTGTTTTTTACTGCACCAAACCAAAGGCAGTTCTCCTTCCTTACATTCCACAATACAGTATCTAAAAGGAACTTAATTTTTATGGCGTTTTCTTTACTTTCTTCAACTTTCATGCAAGTCCATGCAGTTAGACAGAAACTTCAAGGCTACAGAGAAAACTGAAAGGGCTCTTAGGGCATAGTTTTATGTAAGGAAAACATTATGGTCTCCAGTGTAGAAGGATATCCAAGGAACTGCCTGCCTTGTCAGAAACTGGCTTTTAGCATTCAGAATTTATCTGAATATCTGAACTTCCTGTAAGTCTTTAGGGTCAAATTAGTCTCCTTTCCATCAGCACCATGCCTCTGTGTCACTCCTCTGTCAAGTCACTGCATGCTGACTCCGCAGAACCATCTCAGTTTATACCAGTAGCCCCAGAACTCCTTGCAGCTAGACTCAATGTTTTTAAAGGTTGTAGGACAAACAGCCTGCTAAATAAAATAACAGTCTTAATAGAGGTTTAAAAAAAGCTTTGCTGCAACTCTCAAGATAGTTCTGTCCAGAGCAGGTGCAGATCTTGCAGTGGTGTGGGTACTGTGGTTATCACCTAGGTGCTGAGGAGATATTTGTGGCTTCTCCCTGCTCATCTGAAACACTCTTATAAAGCCTTTCTAATGCACACCAACTCACATGAATAACTTTAAAATGGTACCACTGCTTTCTGGCTGGCTGTGAGGTTGGTTCTCTCTGCCAGAACTAGAATTTAGTTCACTAATCTGAGGTGTACTAAGGGTAAAAAGCAGCCACAGGGGTTCAGTGCCATGGAGAAATGAGGGCTACGAACAGCCACAGCGGAGACCAAGGCAACTCTGCACAGCTCCATGTAGAGGGGTGTCTGTATGCCCAAGCACATAAGGCATGGACACATTCAGAAACCAAGTGTCATTTTTGTAAGGTGATTTTTCTGAATGAAAAGCCCTTTCTTGGCTTGGTGCAGAAAGCTAGCTGCCATTCGGCTAGATGTTCTGGCCACCTCCATCCCTCAGCTCGGCAAACACAAGTTTCTTCAAGGTTATTTTCTCTCACAATCTTGTACCCACATTTGAATCATAGAACGGTCTGGGTTGAAAGGGACCTTAAAGCTGATCCAGTTCCAACCCCCCTGCCATGGACAGGGACCCCGTCCACTAGACCAGGCTGCTCAAAGCCCCGTCCAACCTGGCCTTGAACACTTCATGCACATTAACGTACACACACACGCAGTTTGTATCTCCTTCCATGCAATCCTCTTTAAGCAAGAATTAATAAGCCTAGCCCATGTAAGCCTATTACAGACTGACAGATCTTAGTAGTTGGACACGGTTTATAATTTTCTTAAAGAATTGATCATGTTTTACATATTAAGATGAGAGAAGCCCGTCTAACTAGTACAATAACCTGCACAACATGGCACGCGGACCATTTAATAACCTAAATACATGACACAACCCAAACAGTAGGTGTTGTCTCCAGCTACACTGGCTGTCTCACGCTGGTTTTGGGCGAGTTAAAAAAGCCGAGTTTCCCTTCAGCAACTGCACGGAAACACTTCAAAATGATGGTTTCTGCTCCGAAGAGCCTGTATGCCCACCGAAGGCACGACGCAGCACACGCACACGGCAGGCGTACCGGGAGCGGGCAAGCTCAGC
>NW_009925242.1:0-492 GCF_000696875.1 Nestor notabilis | reverse complement strand
AGCTCTCCATGTGCTATAGAGGCCCTGGTGCTGTTTTCTCCCCTGGCTGTTCAGCTGTGGGAGCAGGAGCCGGACGTTCGTGCTCAATGCGGCGGGCTCGGCCAACCCTGGAGCGGGCATCGTCAAAGAAGCATACACTAAGACTTTTAGGAGGGAAAGCAAGGAGCGAGCCCAACGCAAGAGGCACAATTGCAGAGCTCTCCATGTGCTAAAGACTCCCTGGTCAAGTTTTGTCTCCTGGCTCATTGGCTGTGGGAGCAGGAGCCGGACGTTCGAGCTCAATGCGATGGGCGCGGCTCAGCATCAAGCGGGCACGCTCGAAGAAGCATACAATTGGACTTTTAGGTGGGAAAGCGAGGAGCGAGCCCTTTGCAGGTGGCACCGTCGCTGAGCTCTCCATGTGCTATAGGGGTCCAGGCACAGTTTTCTCCACTGGCTCTTTGTCTGTGGAAGCCGGAGCGGGACGTTCCTGCTCAATGCGACCGGCTCGGA
>NW_009925241.1:489-6976 GCF_000696875.1 Nestor notabilis | reverse complement strand
TTTTTATCTATATATAAACAGACATATATAATTTGACCTAAAGTAGTGACACAAGAATAAAAATTCCCCAATCACAAGAGTACAGAGTTCTGTCATCTTACTTCAGCTTCTTTTTCAAGCAGAATCTGGTCTTTATTTACTTCTTCATCCTCTATTTTCCTTAAAAAAAAAAAAAAAGAATATTCTTCAGTAACATGCATACATTCTAGATTTTTAAATCGAGGCTCTTAGACACATATCAGAGTTTCATAGTACAACCAAAATTCACTGAAACACTTTCCGCACATAGCTGAAATTCATGGTTTTAAATTCTTTTTAAGACAACAGTTTATCCCTTACTGCTTCATAAAGTTATACCCAGAACAAGTATAATCTTCAAAACCCATTCTAGCTGTTACTAAAATATGACAGATCTTCGCATGAAGGTATCCCTAAAAACTTTCTGAACAGTATTCAAGTATAGCAGTTTAGTAAAGCTTAACATTATCCTGATTGCAGTTTGAATGCCACACAGATAGAGCAAATTCAAAAATCCTTCAAAGATTTATTCTTTCCTTTTTATTCTTCCTTTATTTTATTATTCCCTTATTTAATTCTTCTCTTTCATTGGTGCAATAAACCAATACGACTAAATCAAAATGTAAGTTTCAAGGTAATGCTGGACAAATTTAACAAAAATATGGGAGCAACAAGCAACAAGTGCTTTAAGACACTCTGTATCTGTAAACCTGAGTACCTCCAGGCAGAACCTTCTCGTGATGCAATTCTATCCCATCTCTAACTTCGTGAACCATGTTTGCTACCAAACATCTAAAAGACTCATAATCAAAACCATAAAAGTAACACAACCATTGTACATGTCTCAAATCCTTCCAATTGGAGGAACTCTTTATCCTCTGCTCCACTTAAGCCTTTGAAATTTGATTATTTTTCTAGTATAGCCACTTTTCTGGGGTTTTCTTGCAAGGCCAAAAGATTTCTTTTGTGTAATGTGTAAAGTACAATACAAACATTGACTATTCCAGTCAAAATAAAGCAAATGCTTTCAAACAGTATCTCAGAAAACTCCTGCTTAATTAATTGGGACATTCCAGTTTTACATTGAGAAACAAAACATTTTATGTACTATATTTCAAGATTTTCTACCACTGTACCACTTTGCTAATAGATTTCTCCTATCACGTTTCAATGGGGAAGATCTGCTGACATACCTAATCACACAAGTGCCATTAAAAGCAAAAAGGAACAACCTGATGCTTGTTAGAAGCCTCTAAGGCGGCTGTATTCACATTAGTGAATAGAGCCAACAAGCACTAATTGCCAACCACTGCCAGTGGGGTACATACAGTTTGAAATCAATTCACATGCAAACTACCCTCACTTATAGTAAACTTAACTACATTCTAGCACCACTTCAGAAATGTGAAAATAAAGATATATGGGCCCACTTAACCAGACAAGATACAAACCCATGTTTTAGTTTCACAAAGAAATATACCCCAGCTCAATAGCAAGTTACTGTCCTGGGTCCTTGGCTGAGGTAACTTTAAATCCTCTAAAAGCTGGTAAATATTTATCCTGGGTTCAGCTATAACATTTATTCTTTTTCCTCCTAGGAGCTGGTGCAGTGCTGTGTTTTGATTTTACTCTGGGAACAATGCTGATAACACACCAATGTTTTAACTGTTGCTAAGTAATACTTACTCTGATCAAGGACTTTCCAGTCTCTCATGCTCTTCCAGTGAGAAGGGTCACCAGAAGCCGACAGGAAGCAGAGACAGGACACCTGACCCAAACTGGCCAAAGGGGTATTCCATACCACAGCACGTCATGCCCAGTATATAAACTGGGGGGAGTCACCCAGAAGGCCCAGATCGCTGCTCAGGTCGGGCTGGGTATCTGTCAGTGGGTGGTGAGCAATTGTTTTGTGCATCACTTGCATTTATTGGTTTTATCCCCTTCCCTTTTTAGTTTTATATTCTCTGCCCTTGTTATTTCCTTTGACATGATTATTAGTAGTAGTAGTAGTGGTTTTGTATTATACTTCAGTTATTGAGCTGTTCTTATCTGAACCTGTGGAGTTTACATTCTTTTGATTCTCCTCCCCATCCCACTGGGAGCTGGGGGGAAGAAGGCGGGGAATGAACAAGCAGCTGCATGGTTCTGAGTTACCGGCTGGGCTTAAACCATGACAACTTTATCTTAACTCTGGATGACCTCAGGTTACATTACTTCTAAGATCTTTGTACATACCTGTCAGAAAACAGACACCAGAACTTGGCAAAATTTTTTTTGTTTTGTTTGGTTTGGTTTTTAACTAGAACTTCAGAAGAGAGGATTTCAAAGTCAGGGGAGAAGAGCATGACATCTTGCCTGAGGGGAAAACTGGACTTGTAGGCCAACGCTCCAGGCAGAGACAAATTCCTTTTCCTGAAAACTGACGGGGCATGTGACAAAACCTATGTGAACAGCTTGATGAAAAAAGCTTTGCAAAATACATCAAACCCACTGAAATGTGCAATTATGAACCCCTCTAGTGGTTGAAATAAGAGATGCAACTGAAAAGTTTAAACCAGGAAACATCCAGTTTTCAACAAGAACTCAAACTCAACTTTACAAACTTTGCTATTTTAGGTAAATATGAGGTGTTCTGCCTGCCTCTCTTACCAGCAAAGCTGTGCCCTGCCCACCACAGCTCAAAATAGGGTGGAAAGCCATTATCCTGTTACTGCTACGCAAAGAAAACTATGTGTATTATTCTGTGGTTCTATGTTTAATAACTGCAGAGGATTTGAGTTTTTCTTTTTAAAAGACACAGTCCAAACATTCCAGTAGATAATTCTAAAAAAAAATCCACCTCAATATCAGCACTGATCTAGCTTGCAGATAGATTTTTAAGACATTTATCCTAGACATCTGCCCTACTTACTTACCTTAAACATTCCAGTCCAACTGTGTTTCAAGCCTTAAAACAAAGCAGAGCTCTAACTCTACCCTTTCAATGCCACCACTGCCTCTTTAGATTTATGTAATACTTTTTCTTACACTCCGTGTAAGCTGATCAACTGACCTTGGTACTGACTGGAACTACCAAACTGTCCATCATCTACCAAATCCAAGCAATGAAATGGTAGGAGAGAGAAAGAGAGGGACCAAAGAATAAATTCAGAAGAGGAAGAAACAGCATGTAGCTGTAAGATGACAACCTGCCGCCTCGCTTGAGCCTCTCAGAGCGGAAGTTCTCATAGTGAAGATCCTGAGTCACCTCCTGAAGATCTTGCATATGGGTGCTGGAGGAAGAAAAATCATTAAAAGATAAAATATACCTGTGTCACATCAGCTTGTTTAACCAGCTCTCACATTCAGCACTGTACGGGGTCAAAGTGTTCAGCATGCACACCCATTTAACATGCTGATTTAAAATCTAATTTAGGTTAAATAGGTGCAATGAAAGACACAGAGAGAGACCACCTCAGACCCTGAGGCAGCTCTGGTGTAGGCTGTCCTCCTGGGTAAGGCATTTGATAAAGCAGTGCTGGGCAAGGGAAGCAGAATAGCAAAGCCTGAAAAACAATCTACTAGTGGACTTCCGAAGTCTCCTCCTTCCTTTCCAGGTTGTATCTACCTATAGATACATTTAAATAATCACAAGGTGTGAAGCAACCCATTTTATGTTCCTGGGGATCTGAATAGCAACACAATGCTCTGTTTGACGAAAGAATTAGACAAAAGGTTATGTTTGCAGAATCACTAATTCAGAATGGAAAGAACCTATTGAACCTATGTGGTCCAATTCCTGCCTAGGCCTAGGCCAGCTAGGTCAAGGCTACTCATGGCCTTCTCCAGACAGATTCTGAATGTCTCTGAGGGTTCCACAAACACTCCAAATGCCCAATACAGTGTTTATCTTCCTGATGATTGTTTTTTACACTACCATCTAATTGGAATTTTCTAACTTACATTAACATGGTCCTCAGCTTCAAGAAGTCATTATGTTCCGGATTTTCCACTTCAACTACACCCCAGGGGTAGAGTCGACCTCTAACTTTTTTACCTTTGGCTTCAATAAGTTGATTGGAACCCACTACACAAAATGGAATGCTGGCCTAAAAGCAAAAAAGGCAAAAATTACTAATAGTGAACCTGAACAAACAACTCAAGAATAACTTGTTCTGCTCAGCACTGCATATTATGGTATTAAGTTCACAATGCTTTTAAATTTGAAGGCACAGAGACACAGTGACTCACTCAAAGTCTCATCGCAGGTCACAGTATGTATCTTGTTCTAAAGCCACCTGAGCAGTCTGAAAAGATCCAGTATATTATCCACATCCGTAACTTTATGAAGCTTGTCATACCTTCAGAAGTCTGGTCTGCTCTTTAAAATCTTCATCCTCATCAGATTCAGCATCAGGCAGGTGATAAATCTTGATGCCATGCTCTTCTATTTCATCCAGAATCTGAGATTTATAATGTAAGAAGCTGAGATGATATACATGTAAAGTCAGTACTTTTAGATCTTGATGCAAAATTACTTAATTGGTAATACACAGTCTCTTGAGCAATTTGGGCCTATCTTGCTAATCCAAGTTACCTAGGAAGTATTTGTTTTTAAACACCATTATTTCTTCATGATATTCAAAAACTACTTGACACAGGCTTTCAGGCAAACAATAGTGTTCAAATAAACACTGTCCTTTGTGGACTACACATAACAAATTTCACTTTTTTAAATATTCGCATTTTTTAATTATTTTTTTTTTTAAATTGTAAAGCATTGACTCAGAAGTCGTAATTGCTTTGAACAGCCTAAAACTCCTTACTCTTGCAATCACGGAGTCATGGAATCAACCAGGTTGGAAAAGGCCTTCAAGATCACCAGGTCAAACCGTTCCCCACCACTGCCAAGACCATCACTAAACCATGTCACTAAGGGCCTCATTTACACAATTTGTGAACACTTCCATCTGAATTATGATTCAGAGAAGTAGAGATAAGTGTTTAAAAACCTAACTGAGCTACAGGCACCACAAACACCTTTTTCTGTCTTCATGACTGCTAAGAATGGCATCTGCAGCTGGAATCCCTTTGCCATAAATCCAAATTTTGCTCTTTAAAAAAAATATTTCTGCAGAATTTTATCAAAATACATATATCAAACTGAAGTATATTTCTCCCATTTTTTGTTGCAAACTGTGTAAGATAACTAGAAGGATTTTCAGAAGAACTGAAAAAAAACACAGATAAGTTTTAAATAGAACAGCTAAGACTGGATCAAGTCAAGACAGGACAAGTGTGCCTTCCAGCAAATAAATTCTAACGCTTCTTTTTCTAAATGTCATAATTGTTACTAACTCACGATGGTTTGTGGCATTTTCCCCTCCTCAGCAAATAGAGCATCAAGTCCTGCAAGACTGAATGTGTTAAGGGATCTTGTCTATGGAAGAAATATCTGGAATGTATTAAAAGAGGGTGACATAAGGGAAGAAAAACAATCCCAAGATCAGAAAAATCTCTGAAAAACCTGTTTTTCAATCATCGGAATTCTGACTGGGTAAGAAAATAACACACATTATAGATGCAGATAACTGTGTTTGCTTTTTGTTTGGATTAAACAGGTAAGTGAGGAATTACCATTAGAAAATGCATTTAAATATTTTTCCAAAGTTTCAAAATTCCCTTATAATGTAATTGGAAACATAACCAGTCTGCCATTTCACGGGCAACATTTTAAGGACAATTTCTCGGTTGTCTCAAATATAATAGAAGAATTTACAAGATATCAAAACACATATGAAATGATGTTTTTTTGGCTAGGATAGGTAAGGTTGCATGAGAACACCCCTCTCTTCAGCAACTGTCCTGCTACAACCAAAGTACAACGTTTTTCTGCAAGCTAGAATACTTACCCTTTTCTTTAGTCTTTCTCGCTCTTTCAGAGAAAGAGTATCAGCTTTTGCAATCACTGGTACAATGTTTACTTTGTTGTGTATAGCCTTCATGAACTCAACATCCAGAGGCTTAAGGCTAAAATTAAGATATGAAAAAGTTTAATTTATTTTTAATCTAGACTACCAATTTATTTTCACACCAGCATAGATCTCTCTTTACACAGAGAGAAACAACACACCCAATTAATCCCAACAGTTCTAGTACTTCCTTAAGCAATGGCAATCTCATTCTGAAAATTTCAGCCAACAGGCACGAACCAAATCCCCAAAATAAAATAATTTAGAAAATAAAATCAGACAAACACCTACCCATGACCAAATGGCGAAATGAAATAGAAGCAGCAATGGACCCGGTTATCTATGATATGCCTTCTGTTCAAACCACTCTCATCATGCAGGTATCGCTCAAACTGCTCATCAATGTAAGAGATTATGGTCTTGAAACTGTAAAACAAATAAGGATTTGAGAAATCGTGATCATTACCAATCATTTCAGTGATGTTTCAAATGTAATATTAAACCAAATACATGCTGCT
>NW_009925241.1:0-473 GCF_000696875.1 Nestor notabilis | reverse complement strand
GGAAAAAACTCATTTACTGATCCTGTAAGACTGCAAGAGTAGAAGAGCACATATTTTAAAATTTAGACTGAATTTTAGAATAACAAACTACTATGCATATTTATATTTATGTAAAGATAAAATATGTATATATATAACACACAACTTCAATAGCAAACCTTGTGGGTTTAGATTTACTTTTTGACTAGTATTAATAACACATGCTCAAGATAATCTAAGCTTCTTGTTCCAAATTGATTTAAAACCATAAAATAGTTTGGGTTAAAAGAGACCTTTAAAAATCACCTAGTCTAATCACTCTGCCACAGGCAGGGACACCTTCCACAAGACAGGGTGCTCCAAGACCCATCCAACCTGGCCTTGAACACTGCCAGGAATGGGACAGACCACAGCTTCTCTGGGCATCTCTAGACGATCTTAAAGGTCCCTCCCAACCCAAACCATGCCAACCTCATAAAGTTTAACCAAGACAA
>NW_009925240.1:0-1078 GCF_000696875.1 Nestor notabilis | reverse complement strand
GTACCACCATGGAGCTGATGCTGGTGGCCCCATGGAGCTGCTGGTGGCCCCCCGGCCCCCCTCACCTTGCCCACAGCAGAGAAGAAGTCCTCGAGGTCGCGGGGCCGGATGCGGGCGGCGAGCTGCATGCAGAACACGGTGCGGGCGTCCCGCTCCTCGGGGCTCAGGCTGCCCAGCGGCTCCCTGCACGCGTGTTACCACGTGTTATCGCGTGTTATCACGTGTTATTGTGAGGTATCGCATGTTACATCATCTATTACCACGGGTTATCGCGTGTTATCACATGTTATCATGGGTTATCGCGTGTTATTTCGCCTATTGCCATGGCTTATTGCATGTTATCACGTGTTATTTTGTCTATTACCATAGGTTATTGCATGTTATCACATGTCATCGCGTGTTATTTCACCTATTACCACGGGTTATCGCGTGTTATCACATGTAATCATGAGTTACCATATGTTATTTCACCTATTATCATGGGTTATCACATGTTATTGTATGTTATCACACGTCACACTAAGTTAAAGCACCCACTTTCATGTGTTATCGCATGATATCACGTGTTACATCAACCATTATCACATGCTATTACATGTTATCACAAGTTATCACATGCTAGAGGGCTTCTTATCACACGTTATCGCGTGTTATCCCAAGTTATCATGTGTTGTATCACCTATTATCACGTGTTATTGTGTGTTATCATGTTCTATCACCTCCTATCACGTGTCGTCGCATGTTATCATGAGCTATCGCATGTTATAACACCTATTACCATGGCCCATCACATGTTATCGTATGTTGCCACATGTTATTACCAGTTATCACGTGTTATATCACCCACTATCATGTGTTATTACATGTTATCATATTAAGTGACATGTTATATCCCTTATTATTATATATTATCACGGGTTATCACATGCTACACCACCTACTATCACGTGTCATTGCATGTTATCGCGTGTTATCGCGTGTTATCATGTTCTGCCACCCACTATCAGGTGTTATCACTTGCTATTATGTGTTATCCCACGTTAACACGTGTTATCCCATGTTCATCCCGTGTTATCCC
>NW_009925239.1:103733-107398 GCF_000696875.1 Nestor notabilis | reverse complement strand
GGGGGGGTTCCGCGCCACGTTGTGGAGCGTTTGATGGGTAACTGCAACCCCCGAGGTGCCCGAGCGCCCGGGAGGGCTTTGAGCCCTGGCCGGTGTAGCGCTGGTGGGGTTGATGAGGTTAGGTGAAACTGCGAGGCTGCGTCCCAGATACATTAATCACACGGAACACGCGGTTGCTGCAGTTCACCTGCTTTCTCATCCTGCTGGTGCAGGCTGTGCCCAAGCAGAGCAGATGTGCTGGATGTTCTCTCAGCCTGCTGGTGGTGGAAGATATTTATTCAAGGACAAGGAAAGGGAAACGGTCCCTGTGAGAGGGTGGCTGAGGGGAAACACAGACAGGGCTATGGCGCTGCATGGATGGAGAAAAATAGAAACCAAAAATTTGTTAACAAAGACCAAAGGACAGTTTCTTAACATAAAAGGTCCATCAGGGTAATCTAAGAGGGATTCTGTTTCCCCTGTAAAATGTCACTTGCAACTAACATTAGAAGATACATGTTTACTGATGATCAAGACTCTGACCCGAGGCTGGTTTTCCACTGGCATTAGGGGGGTCAGTTCTAGGCCTGTGATTTCTTATTTAAAAAAATCTAATGACACCTTGTCCCTGTCCTGGAGTGCTGCCTTTAGGATTGTCTCTGCTTGGATTGGATTGTTGGCGCTTAAACTAGGGAGCGAGCTAGGATCATCCAACTTGGCATTGTGTTTTGGGCTGGGATGGCTGAACAAGGGCACAGTGCCTGTGATAGATACCTCTGTTTGAAAAATGTTATGGTTGGTATAAATATAGATGCTGCTAAAGCATGGTGCCATAACTGATATCAGGGACTTTCTCTCCAAACACAAAATGATCTTGCAGAGTTTTAGTCTTTGCTACCAAACAGAAAAGGAGTATAGTCATATGTCAGTGTGTATTTATGGGCATATGAATGGGGGAGGCAAACTAAATATTAGAACCTTGATGTTAGAATGCCCAATTCAGTTCCTCATAGCTGCAGTTATCTCCTTAATAAAACAGAAGTTTCCATTGTTCAAAAGTTAACTAACTAGTTTTCTACTAAATGAGTAAAATTACAATTTACACCTCAAAATTTTGTAACAGTTGACAGACTTCTGAGTTTCTAATGGCTGAAGAATTGGTGTAACTGTAGACAGAGAATTTCTAATTCTTTTGAATCCTTTATTCTTACTGAACCTGAGAGTAATGGGCATATATCATTAGATCACAGAATCATAGAATGGTTTTGGTTAGAAGGGACCTTAGAGATCACCCAGTTCCAACCCTCTGCCATGGGCAGGGACACCTTCCACTAGACCAGGTTGCTCCAAGCCCCATCCAACCTGGCATTGAGCAGTGCAAGGGATGGGGCAAGCTGCAACGTCCTTGGGCAACTTGTTTCAGTGCCTCACCACTCTCGCAGTAAAGAATTTCTTCCTGATATCTAATCTAAATCTACTGTAAAGTAAAACCCAGTAAGTTCCCCAAGTTACGTATTAGACCTAAAGGATCTTCTGAAAAATACTTAAGAAAAAGTGTTCCATGAAGTGGGCCGAAGTGTTTTTTATTCTGCATCAGCAGCCACCTGCTTTTTGACCTTGCTTCCAAATCCCTCTTACCCACAGCTCCTCCAGTTCACCAGGTTTTGGACCTGACTTGCATTCATTGCCTCATGCAGTTTAGCAAGGTGAATTGAATTTAATGTGTTAAGCCATCAAACATCGACCGTGGTATTCAAGATCCAAAATGTTCCATCCTGTTTAAATGTTAATGGTATTCTGCAGTTTGCATTTATGAACGTATTACATGGGGCTTTTTTCCTTTTTTTTGGCAGGTGACATTGGTGACGGAAGAAGAACAAGAATGATTACATATCCATAACTCCCAGCAGCATGTCAGGTAATCATATTTAATAAGAGCATCTATGCAATATTTCTGGCTTTGCTGGAGTGATTATATTAAATGTTTACTGCAAAATACTGCTTTAACAAGTTCTGAATGCACTGGCACTGGGAATTGAAATCTCTATACCCAGGGCATAGAGATGTGGTGCGCATAGTAATCTTACCCAACATTTTTCAGCTGGAACTCTCATTCTCCTTAGTTTTCCTTCAGAAATAAAGTTGTGTTTTGTTCTAAAGGCACATTCCAACTTCAACATTTCTGCTGAAACAGAAGACAGTGTAGTGACAGTTTCTGCTGAATACATTAGCCCAAGTTACTTTGTAACATGGACACACTCACTGAAGTTCAAAGTGAGACAGTCAAATTCGTTTCACGTAGATTACCAAGTACTCTTCAGATAATAATTGACAAGATCCAGAGTTGAAATTACCATTGACTAGTTTTTTAAGTCCACTTAACCATTTTTATCTCTGCCGGTTGCAAAATCATTTGAAGGCTATACATGAATTAACTGTGTCAAAAACCCTGTACGTTCTAATCCCAGGACAGGGTGTCTAAAAAGATGTACTTATTACATGGAGATCATACAGAAAGACAGAGAACTTCGGACTTCCCAAATTTCGTTCAGTATTCCTCAAATTGCATAAGAGAAGAAAATGTTCTGCTGATACTGTTTGTCAATGCATATTTCAAGAGCCAAATGACATTAATGGGACCTTTTAAAAGCCTGATTGTAAAATGCAGCATGTGCTACATAGGGAAAGTCATAACAAACAAGACTAAATTCCTGGTGTTATGCTCAAGGGACAGTTTGTTTTTGCTGATTGGGCAGATCAAATATCGTTTCCTTTCCCCTAGAAAGCTCCCATCCTTTTGTATTGACCAGCAAGGGGTAACAGCTTCATTCACCAACAAAACTGGTCTTTTAATTTTGGGGTCCTAGATATGAGGTAGAGAGTAAAGTTCATGGGGAGAAACAGCATTATTTAAATTCTTTCATAGTAAAATGTAGCATTTTATAATATGCAAAGATATATCATTTGACTTCTGGTTTTATGGTTTCTTTGTTGTCCACTGAAGCAGAGGTTAGGCAGAGATGAATATAAGGTGGAGGCAAAGGGCATAGAGGCTTTTCGTGGAATGAAGTGGAATACCTGACCCTCAGTTGGTGTGTCAGGCTCTGTATTAGCATCACTGCCACATGAGGATCAAGAAGGTGTTAGTATCCTTAGGCTACACTGGCAGGGCCCACTAGAGTGTTCTTGCATTCTTCTGCAGGAATTCTAGGCATGGTAATTCCATTTAGCAAATACCTGTTTTGGAATAAATTTAAAGGACTTAGGGGTGGTGGTTGATGAGAAACTCAACATGAGCAGGCAGTGCACACTTGCAGCCCAGAAACCAACCGTATCCTGGGCTGTATCAAAAGAAGCATGACCAGCAGGTCAAGGGAGGTGATCCTGCCCCTCTACTCTGCTCTCGTGAGGCCTCACTTGGAGTATTGTGTACAGTTCTGGTGTCCTCGACATAAAAAGGACATGGAGCTGTTGGAGCAAGTCCAGAGGAGGGCCACGAGGATGATGAGAGGGCTGGAGCACCTCCCGTATGAAGACAGGCTGAGAAAGTTGGGGCTGTTCAGCCTGGAGAAGAGAAGGCTGCGTGGAGACCTCATAGCAGCCTTCCAGTATCTGAAGGGGGCCTACAAGGATGCTGGAGAGGGACTCTTCATTAGGGACTCTAGTGGTAGGGCCAGGGGGGGTGG
>NW_009925239.1:25192-103617 GCF_000696875.1 Nestor notabilis | reverse complement strand
CCAGGCTGGACAGAGCCTTGGGCGACATAGTTTAGTGTGTGGTGTCCCTGCTCATGGCAGGGGGGTTGGAACTAGATGATCTTAAGGTCCTTTCCAACCCTAACTATTCTATGATTCTATGATAAAGCACTGACATGTAACTCAGTCTCTCCAGCTCTCTGTTATGCTCTCCTGTCTCATGTTAAACTGTGTTTTTTGACCTTTAGCTACAGGGCTCGAGGGAGCAATTAGTAGCTTGTGCTATGTGATAGCAAATGATGTGGGAGGAAATGCAGTGTGCCCACTTTATCCTGACCTTATCTGTTTGGGGTGTATCGAGGGGGCTTTTATGGAGGATTCCCACTAGTGATCTAAGTCTGCCTTGACTTCCCCCTGGCACAGCAGCCAAGCTCAGTGAAACTAAAAGGCTAATTGGATGGGCTACATTTTTTCCTTCTGTTTTATTAAAAAAAAAAAAATAAAAAAAAAATAGTGGGCAGAACAAATACGTGCAAAGAAAATAATCACCAGGCTAAAATTGCGGAGGATGACTGTTGGTACAGCCGTAGATGTCCAGCACTTTTCATTATGAACAGTTTATGTTTTCTGTTTCTCATTATCGGATTGAAATTCCCTACATGAGT
The DNA here is from genome assembly GCF_000696875.1 of Nestor notabilis. Taxonomy (NCBI): domain Eukaryota; kingdom Metazoa; phylum Chordata; class Aves; order Psittaciformes; family Psittacidae; genus Nestor; species Nestor notabilis. The sequence goes on along the minus strand of NW_009925239.1, from coordinate 102,994 downwards.
GTCAATGTGAAAAGAAGCATGGATGAAATAAAAACCTTTCAAACCCTATAAAAACCACCATCCAGAGCCAGACAGGAGTCCTTTCCTAATGAATGAAAATGAAAGCTTAGATTCTGTTACTGAGTCACTGGAATATGAAAGCAGAATCTAACTCAAAACCAAACCAGTTGCCTAAAATAATAGGCTGTATTATTCCGATTTTTTGATAGATAATTTCTCTGCCCATATGTTACATTTTTACTGCACTAAAAATTTTCCTCTCATAGGCACTGCCCAAAAGCCTCCAGCTTCTGGTGCAATCTAGAGAAGTTTTTCTGACAGGAGATTGTAGAATTTGGCCTTTGGTAGCAAAGCTGGGCTTTACTACATTTTGCACTTGCCATAGGAAAAATGTTTTGAGTATTTTGTCATCTCAGCTTTAAAACCACATGCTGATGTGATTATTCTATGGCACACATTCTGTAATTGTTTGTGCTTATGGCTTTTAATAGAGTGAGTTCAAGTTTTCCGAAACTATTTTGGGTTACCTCAAAGTGATGGCTAGTATGGAAGGATGTCAGAAGTGTAGAAGCCATTACTTTAAAGTGAATAAAATTAAAAAAAAAACCAAAATGAATGCATCAGGTACAATTTTTGCATGCAAAAAGATAAAGGAAAGTGTCAAGTCCAAACTTCTCTTCCTTTTTCTTCAAATGCAGTCAAAATAGAGTTCACCCAGCAACACAGATAGAGTTAATGAACACCTAATATTGGGTACTTCGTGACATTAGAAGCAGACACATAAAAAGCTGGACCTGCAGGTTTTGTAAACACTGTGTTTGTCAGCGTATTTTTGCAACTGCTAGTTGTAAGTGACAGAACTTGCCTAACCAGTTTTATGTACACATAACTCAGATGATCACCAACCATTGAGATAAAGGGATGCTTCTGGAGAGGGAGAGCTGAACATAATACGTCTTCTAGTTGAGTACTAAATCTGAGAGAGACACATTCTGTTCTCATAAACTGAAGCTGGGTACCTCCCTAAAAAAATAGTTTTCAGATGAGCGATTGCGTACGTAAATGTAACAAAGCAAATCTGAAAGTCCAGCTTTCCTGTTTTGAAACCTGATTTTTTTAGAAGTTAGTTTTCTTTTCTGACAAAAGCTGATGCTTTTAAGTAAAAACATCAGAAATACGTTTAGGGAATGTAAGTGAAATATGTTTGTTTGGTTATTTTAAACAGAAATAAGGGAAAAGTGACTGTATGCTCCCTCCATGGTTCAGCAACAGCTTTACAGTTAGCACCAGCAATTACTGACCACAGAGTAATACCTGTGAAAGAAAGTTATAAGCATTTTCAAAATTACTACTACCTTAGCAATAACTATAGGTCTTTCTGCCATACATTTGCACAATAGAATGGAAAAATTTCAAAGTTGGAAACTATTATTTTCTCATTGAGAAGATACTACCTTCAAATAAATATATTACACAGTTCATTTAAAAAATCCTTGCTGCTTAAATACTGTAGTGAAGCTTCTGGCTTTAGCATCAATATTCACTGGCAATAATAGTTATTCACTGGCAGTATTCTGAAGGCTTCCGTCTCTACATTTTCTCCCAAAATGCAGGACAAACCCTGAGACAGTTCTTTGTCTTAATTTACTGGAATGAGAACTGAAGAAGGAATTCAAGAATGGGTTCTAAAAACCAGAAAATAGTTTGTAGAATGCAGTAAAATCTCATTAATTTCATCTTCATGGCTGATGAAGATTGACTTTAAAGAATGTGATTGCAGTGTTAGTGAAGTCTGCAGCAACTTACTTCAGCAGGGCCAGGATTTTACTCTGTTTTTATTTGGAGTTTCGTAATTGACTCAGACATTGCGCTTCTGCTCTCAAATATTCACACTGTTCTATTTGGTAATGACTATAAAGTTAGATCAAGATAGGAATTATAATAAAATTAAGTGCTTACATTAGGGAATGTAAATGTCATAAATGCATATTTTCAGTAAGTGGGATTTAATATGCAGCATTTCTTGTAACAGGTCACTCATTGGAAAAGCAGTGTCTCTAAGGGTGTTGCATGTAGTTTCCAAGAACTGGTAAAAGTAGTAGGATAGGAAAGGTACCACCTTTTCTTCATGAGTTTTTTCACTGTGTTGCTCATTACCCTGTAAACTTGCCATTAATTGAGATGGAAGATAGTTTATTGTGTAACATCAGTTGAGAAATAATTTGTCCTGAATTTCTATTGATTTTCCTAGGATAATTTGGTTTGACATGTATCACAGCCTGACACTTCTTGTCTGCTAGACCACGATAAAATCCGAGTAACTCAAGTGTATTATTTCCTTAAAGTAAAGGATTTTTTAGAAGGACAATAAATACTTTAATAAAAGGTTTTGCTTTTGGGGATTTTCAAAAGGTTAACAAGATTTATATTGTGGGATGTTTTTGCATGAAGCTATGAATCACTCCATGATGGCTCTTATTACTTAGAAGCGTATTTTTAAATATGCAGTTAAAAATATCACACTTGGTAAGTTCTAGGTTACAGACATTCTGGTTTAATTTTAACTTTTTTGTTTTAAACTTTGATGTTTTAAAAAGTGCTTTCAAAAAGTCCTATATAAATGCAAAAGTTTCAAGAGGCAGGGAGTCTGTATAACATTTTGTAACAGTCCAATTTTTTATGCAATTCTTTAATAATGTGTCGGGGGTTTCTTTCCCATCATAGAGTAGAGGAAGAGGCTCTAAGGAGTGTTCTTTTCTGTAGGATGAACATGAAGACCTTATGTCACTGTGTTCCTAAAGGTGTTTAAGTTTGGTATTTACAACTCATGGATGCCCGCTACATTTTTCAGAGAAGATACACACATTTCAAAACAAGCAAAAAGATCTGGTTAGATTTCACAAAGAGCAGAGAAAACAAACACATATTTTTTTTAGATCTGCAACATCTGCTAGCCGTTTTCTTAAGCATGTTTCATTATGTTAGTGCTGATATTTTTTCTTTTCTATGTTTTTTGTCAATAATCCATCAGTGTCCTGTCTGTAGTAATTTTATTTTAACCAGAGGTGCTTCTTTTTGTTAACTCATCTTTCTGAAATTTATTTCTAATGGAAACAGACTGTTGTGCTTGAGATTTTGAGTATCGTTCTCAGACTGTGCATCACTGTTTCACTGCTGCCATTACTTAGGAGGAGTTCATAGTGTTGTCAGTATCAGACACAAAGGGGCAAAACCCTTTTAAAACAGTTAATTAAAAAAACCCAAAATGTCCCTGTGTTTTTTCTATGTCTTCTCCACTAGCCTACAAAATGCTTGCCTTTGCTGTGCTTGCTGCAGGAGTTGCAGCCTGACATTTTATGGTCTTCATATGCCTGGCCACAGACTGCTTATGGCTTTATTGGAGAGCAATGAACTTACCCTACTTGTCCTTCATATACAGTCCTATATGTAGAAAGCTCTATGATTTATTTTATGCCAAATACAAAGCTGTCATTGAACTATAGGAAAGCTACTATCTAGTCAGGCATTTTCCAGTTACTTCCATATAGACAAAGAACCTTTTATATTCCCTAAATCCATTTCTGATAATGTTCTTTAAAAGCATCAGATTTGCTACAGTGGTTATCATAAAAGAAGCCAGATGTTTAAGGATATATTTAAAGGTTGCAAAACCGGGAGGCCAGACTTTCAGATCTGCTTTGTTCTGTATGTGGTCACGTGTCTGAAAACTGTTCAGACCTGTACAAAGCTTCAGTTTATTTCAAGTTTTAAAGAATTGTTACATCCCAGGTTGTCTGTCTTTCTGAAGAAGCCTTTGACTCCATTATTTGGGCAAATTTTATTTGCTTGTTTATTGTTTCTTGTATTTCACAAATATATCTGTCAAGATTGCTAGTTTTAATACCTGTTTTTCTACCTGGCCATTGCTCAAACTTCAGTCCTTGAACAGGAGGTGTTATTTCAAGATACTGGATAGCTCTTTAAGCAGTTCTAGAACTAAAATTGCTTTAATTGTTTAATCATCTTGAAAAAACAAAGAGCTTTAATTATGTGCAGGTATCCCCAGGATTTGCTGTTAGTAAATGGTGGCCAAATATACTGTCCATTCCATAGTGGAGAGGGGTGGAAGGGTCTAATGAGGGATGACCATGTGAACAGATTTGATTGCTCATGGCAAAAGCAGTACTCAGAATCAGGATTTTACAAAATGGTGGTAGTGATTTGAAGTGATTCATGGAAGTGATCTGAGTGTTTTCCCAAATGGTTTCACTGTAACTTACATGTTTTTAATGATCTATTTTATGGTATTTTGATCCTTAATCTGGAAATGGCTTCTCACTTTTATTGGAGAACTTTCCAAGGCATTAAAAGAATTACCTAACACAATATGAAAAGATAAAAATCTATTAACATTTCCATATTCACACAGGCAGTAGACTGCAAGCTGAGTCCTGGAGAGGTGGATCACTCTCTGTTGAGCGTCAAATTAATCTTGGTTTAAAGCAAACAGAGGGAGGTGGTTCTGCACATTAGAGACTGATATTGGAACTCCTTGCCAAGAGGTGGTGTGAATGCAAGAAGTGTACACAAGAGGAGACCAGGCTGCACTTCAGAAGGAGCTCCTTTGGTATTACTACAGTTTAGATAGGCTACATGGGCTCAGGCAATCCCTTCGGCTGAGAAGTAGCTGGGGATTGGGACACTATATTGGTGGGAATTTTCTTATATGTTGTCTTTGCTCTTACTCTTCCCCGAGTATCCACTTGTGGCTCCTGTTGGAGAATAGTAACCAGGCGAGCCTTGGGGTTTGAACAGAGCTGCAGTGCTCGGGTATACCTTGGTCTCAGAAAAACTCCCTCCCGCGTGTTGTACAGAACTATGAGAGGGTCATCTGTATTCAGCATCTACGTGACTGTCTGGTTAACATCACCTTTCTAGTTCCATTGTGTAACCCGGTATCTTCTGTGGTGATCTTACTGGGATCTTTGGTCACTCATTTCTTTCAATATTTTTATTGTATCTGTAGCTGTCACAAGATTCCATATTTGAGTGTGCAAGTCCTGTTCATTTTTCTAAGGAAAGGTTTTCAGATAGCTCTTTACCTACCAAAACCCAGAACCATTTTCTTCTCTGGGCTCAGAATCTACCTCTGGTTACCTTACAGATGAGCTGTCATGTTCTTCTGGATATTCTTTTCCTCTGATTAATCTTATGTTTAGAAATCTGAGCATAATGTCAAAGCCAGGTTCTTGATGAGATAATTATATGTCTGTTATTACTTTAATAGGTAATAGAAATTCAGCATGTTTTTAAAAAGCAATTACACTGGTTCACATTGAGGTGCTCATTAAGATATCTGGTGACAAGAACAAGGATAAAGCTATTACACTGTGTATTACAAGTTTCTTAATGTTACCTTTTCTTACGCCTTAAAAACTCTTTAAAAAGTTTAATATAATATCTGGGAAATCTTTTGTGATGGTGTAATCTCGGTTCAGAAGATTGAAAATACTGAAATTTAGTTTATAATGAAGGCCATATTCTAAAATGTAACATTTAAATATTTTATAATATTGCCACTATTGAAGTAACAGTACAACAGTCCTGGATTAAATACTCTTGGCTCTGTTTTCCACAAGCATACACATAAACATATGCTTGTAAGACACTGGAAACAACCTAGTGGTTTCAGTAGACATCACTAGTTCCACTCACTAGAGTCCCTTTCTCTCACTGTACAATTTTTTCTTACAGTCCCTGTCATTTTTACATTTTAGAATTAAGAAAACCAACCACATGTTCTCAAAGGATTTATTTATCACATTACACAGATGAAGAGTTTGCATATTTATGAAGAAGAATCTGGCTAGTCTGTATTATCTGTGCTCCATCCAGCTTATTCAAGAATCGCATGAACCTAGTGTAAAAGTTGAGAAACTATTGTGAAGTGTTTCCCTTTTTGATAAGGAAGAACAAGAATAAAATGCTATGGTGTTATTTGGAAGAAAAGGGAAGAAAGGGAAAGGAGAAGGGAGAAGGGGACAAGGAGAGGAGAAGCAAAATAGAGAAAATAAAATGCTGTGAACTGACTGCAACATAAATGAAATTTTAGTTGTAGTGTTAACAGAACAGTTATTCTCAGCACAAACACACATAAAAACTTTACATGCTTTTACTTATAGTTACTTTGTGTGCTTTAAAATGCTTGTACAAAACAGGAATACAGTTTTAATTTTGCTGGGGAGACATCCTTTAATTGCAGCTTGCTTGTTTTTCCTGAAGTCATTAAGTAAAAATCAACTAGTGTTATTGGACTGGGTCCATACAAGCTAGGCTGCTTGATCAACTTACAGTGCACCCCTCAGTCCTAATCCTGATTACATTTGCCTTAGTTGATCTCTCTGAAGCCAACCCACTTCAATGTCCTTAGATGCTTGCATACTTAAATGTCTAAAAAAAACCCAGTAAGGTGCTGTTGCCCTTACTTCTATGTTTTCAGTAAACTTCAAATATGAGTAGTGGCAAAACTTAGATATAAAGTTTTGCAATCAAGTATGTTAATGACAAATCAGAGACTACTAATCCATTCACCTACTGCTGCTGTTTTGATTAGCTACAAGTTGAAATTCATAAAGGCTGTGAGCAGTTTGGCAATGTTAAATAACTTTTGAACTGTTGACTGCTCAGGTGCCAGCTATTGCTATGATGTGCTGCTTGTGTATCTATGAAATCACTTGATGGTTCCTTTACTTATGTCGACAAAAAGAGCTCTAGGCCCTTCTTATTAGTTCCTCTTCACTCTGAAAAAGGGCCTGTGGTTTTAGTCGTGATTCATCCCAGTAGGCTGTACTGCTTTCTGCTTTTATTATGGCTATTTTAGCAGTAGCTAGAGGGAGAGAGATGCTTCTCTTACAATTAGGGAGCTCAGACAAAATTATATTACCATCCTTTATCAAGGGGTTGGGTTTGACAAAACCAAGAGCAGATGCAGGACATTTAAACTGCATTCTCTGCTGGGAGAAAAGAAAAAAAAAAGGGAAGAAAAAAGCTTTTAAAAAATTCAGGCAAGATATTTTAGACAAAATGAGTAGAATAAATAATTTAGAACTGTAGTGAAACTGTAATTTAACATTTTAATAAGCTGAATGGTAATTTAGCACATACATATCTTCTGTGCCACAGTATAGGAAGTATAAGAAAAGATGATAAAATATAGGGCCCCTCAGTGGTAGGTCCTTACAACTTAACCCTCATCTAGCAAAATTTGAATGTAAAGTAACTGAAGGGAATTTGTGAAATAAAGTGGAAGCTTGTAAAATTAAATAAGCAGTATCTAACATAGGAGTCAAAAGAGTGAGAAAAATTTTGGAGGGAACTAAAAAGGAAAAGAGGATAAAGCAGCTTGATGTTGGTTTAGCCTTTGTAAAGTGTGCCTGGGCAAATTCCAAATGATGGAAGCTATAATAGAATCAGTTTCTTCTCATAGTTTAAATGAGTCTAAATCATATTTTAAAATCCTACAGATGCTTTGCAAATGCAGAAATTGGAAAGTATGGTTTTAACTTTATTTTTTAAGTTAAGGAGGGGTTTAGATTTCCGTGCTGAAGTTAAAAATCTGTAAGCCTTATGTGACATCCTCTCTGAACGAAAGTTTTACCATTATGGCGAGTGTATGTGTTTTAATTAAATAGCAAGGTCAGTGGTCTGCTCAAGAAAGCAACAAAGCATAGAAATACCTATTTATGAGTAAATTATAGAAATGCCTTTATTTTATTTTTTCTGTATATATTGTACATGCCTGACTCTCACATTTACATAAATGTGCAAGATTATCTGTGCAGGGAGATAACTAGAATATGAAAGAAGATGAGAGAGAATAGCCTCGTACTGAAGGGTATGTTATCTAAGGTTATACAAAGACTAGTGGAAGAGAGGGTTATAGTGCACAGTTCCTCCCCTTGCCAAGAAGAGTGAAGTGGCCAGGTTCGGTTCAGATCTTACAGGGAAGTTCTGTGCAGCTCCCAGAGTGTCTTACCAGAACAATCCAGTCTCTGAGATAAAATTTATTATGAAGTCTAGAAGATACAAAAGTGTTCAATTTATAGGGGGCAGGGGGAAGGTTTATATTCTGTTCTTTCTGTTTTAAAAAATCGCCCAGTATTTTCTGGCTTGCTTTCACTATTCTATTTTAAATCTGATTATCCTCCTACAAGTGATAGTGTCTTGTCATATTACCTGCATTTAAGAGCTAGTTTTTAATTTAAAGTTTTTAAAAATCAAGTCTGTACTAAGAGCAGATAAAGCCAGAAGTAGGTAAGTGCAAATTCTGTAGTTAACTTACCTGCTCTATGCATTGAAGTCTGTGATGCCACATTATTAATGTCCAGCTGAGATACAGTGTTATCTCCAACTGAGATACAGCTGAGATAGAAGGAAAGGACTTCAAATGTCAGATGAGCTTACACTCCCAGCAGGAAAAAAAAAAACGGTATGCATTTACATTTAAAATTAAATAAGACATTGGGGAAATCTATATATACTATCAGGGATTAACACAGGATATCAGTATTTAATACCACATTTAAGCCTGCTGAATATGTCCTATATTGGCAATGTTCCACTTGAGAGTACTCTTAAGGCAAAACTTTCAGGAGCAGCAATAGCATGATACATCTGGTAATTGAAATCCAAAGTTATTTTTAATAATTTTTATCAGGAAATTACTTACTTAGTGTGCACTCATTTACTAATATGTATATGGATTACTTTAGCCAGTGAAATATATGTCAAATTAACTCTTAGGTCCCTTAAAATAGCAGAATCTTACTATGATTAAAACCACAGTGCATGTTGGTCATCACATGTCTGGAATTTGCTATTTTCTATATGCAAGTTAGAAAGCTATTTTGTATTTTTAGTTTTGATGCACATAATACGTAAAAAATAATTGGTTTAAATGTGGAATATCATCTCTGATGTGTCATTTCTATTGAATTTAGTTTTGCAACTCAAAAATAGAAAATGGGCTATATTTAGTCCTACAGATATATCAACTAGTGGTATCTCATTTTCTATATCAAACAATAAATAAATTTGCTTAATCGTTATGACGAATTAGATCAAATTATGCAGCTTAAGTATTGTTCATTATTTACCCTGGACCCAAGTGTACATGCTTCTGTGATAAAATTAGTGTCTCTGATACTCCACTGTGACCACAACTAGAGGAAGGCAGTAGGTAGCAAAAGTGGAACTGCTAAGCATGCCCACATAAGAGTGTCACACTTAGGTAACAGAGTGTCCCTCAGGTCAGCCTATGATAAGAGCAAAGTCAAACAAGGCTGAATCCTTGATGTTTTGTGTTTTAAGTATCTGAAAATTGTTCACGACCAGCCTCGACCTACAAGACCTCAAATGATCATATGAGCAAGGCAATAAATTGGGGGTAACTTGCCCTGAGGCCCATGTTGTAGTTGTGATGTTGAGAAAGTTACATCTAGCGTTTGCCTGTCCACATAGATCTGCCTTCTTGTTCAGGCTTCACAGACGAGGGAATTTTCTGTTTACTTGTACCGAAGGGGAGCTATGGTGGCTGAATGGGCATGGCTGAAAGGCTCTGCATCGCATCAGTGCGGTCAAGTGGAGATGCACGGGAATACCACAGCATCAGGAGAGCTGGGGAACCACTTGCTTTCCAAAACTCCACACCTGAGCAAGATTTTAGCAATGCCAACAGTGTGTAGCCCAGCAGTATTTGCCAAACATCCAGGACATGGCCTCTTGTCGTGGGACAAACTGATTCACCTTCCCGACAGAGATCAGAAATGGAATGTAGTGGGATTAGCAGAAAGCCATTTGTGTAGGAAAAGGCACTCTAAAAAAAATGATATCCAGAGGAATGGACAGCAGCTTTCGCAATGTCTCCATGCTTCAACCTGGACTAGCACAGTTTTACAGCCAGGCCATACAAAAGCAAACTTTCAAGTCATGCCAAGTGCCCAAGAATACCAAAGAGAAGAGAAAAAGTGTAAAGGTAACTGGCATATTATGCAGAGTACAGCAAATTCTGTATTAAAAACAAATGAAACAGGTTGTTATATCTTTGGTTATGGCCAAGGATTTGATGATTGGTAAAAGCATTATTATGTGGGGAGTGTTTTCTTATTACCAATTATTTTAATTTTATTAATTTTTTTCAGCAGGGTTAATTGTGATTTTTTGTATTCCTTTTTATTCAGTTTAATAGTTTTGCGAAGAGCCCCGATGACAATGTGATGATTACTTTGAGATTTTCTGTGTGATACCCAATATAAAATAGCTACCTATTCCTTTAGTCTTTTAAAAATGTATTTGTCTCACTATAGTCTTGATAAGCCAGTCAAAAATATTTTTTGAACCTGGTCTTTTTAAATAAAGCATATCCTTAATACATTAAGAATGCAAAGGCAAACGAAAGCATTCTTTTACTGCTTTCAGAGTGTTCAGCTTTCAGCTGTGACTGTCTTGTTTGCCTTTTCTTCTTTATTATTAACTGTGCCCAAAGCCTCAGTAAGTGCACATAGAGAACTTAAATAAATGGAACTTCTTGTTATGAATCTTCGCCTTATTAGTCAGGAACCATTTTCTTTCAGGTAGCTTTTTTTGTTCACATTGAAGGAATTCCTTTTAAGAATCACAGTTGCTTAGGTATTAGCACAAATTTAGTGCTTAAGCTATTTTTATTCCTTTTTAAACTGGGATAAATAGTTCTTCATTGTTCTTTGCCTAAAAAATAATTAGTGCATATTATGAGAGAGGGATTACAAATTGTTTTCTTTTACTTAAGTCTTACGTCACTCCAGGAAGAAAGATTACAGTGTCAGGCAGGATATCACCTCATGAAAAAGTTAAACTGGTCTAAGTACCTGATTTCTTTAGATTTAGTTGCTCTTTACCTCAGAATGCCTCTGTGCTAACAGATGTCAGGTGTTGATCGCTTTAGCCTCTTACTAAGGGCTGTCAGGAGGTGGCCAAACCCAGACAGTCCCACCCAAGAGTCTGTTGTGTCAAGATTATGTTGTGTCAAGCAAAATTAGGTAGCTTTCTGCTCGCTTTTATTTTTGAACAAATACAACTTTTTACCTTGAGGTTTTCATGTGGAGTTGGGGTAGGGAATGGCTCAGGAAAGGTACATGTTGTAAGTATTAACAGTTACTTTCTCAAGAGATAAGCCATGTAATTAACTGATGTCTGCTAACAGGGTCTTCCAGTTATGATATATGGGGAGGCTTAACAAATTGGGTTGTCTGGGTCACAGGTCTATAATTACTCTTAGCAATATTTTCTCAGAGACCATCTTAAATGTTGTAAAACACTATTCAAGGATTTTGTTAGCCAGTTCGTTGGCAAACCTCTCAAGGAACAAATGCTTTCTGACAGGACTCTGTGCTACCTACATGTGTTGTGAATAGTGTAAGGAGCTAGTGCAAGAAAAAGCAAGCACGAACCCTGGAAGAGTCCTGATCATGAAACAGCAACCTCCATTCTCTTTTAACCAAATTTATTCAAGGTGTCAAATATTTTGAGGGATAACTGGATTTGTAGTGAATCTGAACATTTAAGTATAAACTATGACATTCTTTGTTATCCAAACAGACTAATGAGTTTGAAGTGTTTCAATAAAAGGCACATCACACGCTGGCATTTTATGAGTCATATACAAATTTAGTGGCATGTCATAACTGAGGTACAGCAGGTTTTGTGAGAGAAACAGTTTTAGAGAAAGAACTAATTTAATACCTGTTGAGAAAATACGTGTGCTATTATGTAAGTAAGATTTTCTTCAAGTTTAAACCAAGGGCAGCTAGTTTGAAACTTGCTGCATCTGTTGCAAATGCAAAGAAATGATTTTGTGGCAGAAAACTTGAGCTCTTTTTAACTCAACTCTATCGCCTGCTATAATAAATATAGTATAGACAAAATGACAATTTTTAATGTCTTTGATTGCACTGAGACTTACTCCAGGAACTGTCAAATGTTATTGTAACTGTACAGCACTAGAATTCCATAATTCTACATGCTTTATGATGTAGTTACAAGTAGAGTTTTAAAAGTAAGATAAATACTACATAGAATTAATTTTCTATTCTTGCAAGTGCTCAGTATTATTTTGGAATCTGATGTTTGAGGTTTTCATAGTTCAACAGTAAGTCTGCATAGTAATAATTTTAAGGGACCATTTTGAGTCTCCTGTCATAGTATGCAGAGTGAATGAATAAGGTAGTGCAAATATATATATTAAAGAAAGCTAGTAACTAATCATGTGGGCACTGAGCTAGCCGATTTGACAAATGATGTGTGTTGCAAAAGGCACATTAGTACTTCTGCTCAAAAGCTGTTATGGTTTTCAGTATATTTTCTTTATGATACAAAATGACAGGGACTATATGGGATGTGCCCCATGTCCTGAAACTGCAGATATGTGTTCTCCTTTAAGGGCACTGATCTAATTTTTTTCCCCCTATAACCTTCATCAGAGGTGGCTGAGAGAATGCATTTAACAAGAAAATCTGTAAACAGGAAATATAACAGTTATTTTGTCACATATAAAAATATGTATTATAAAGCTAGGAGCTGATAATACAAATGTGCGTAACTGTTAAGAGTTTATAAAGGTATATTTAATCCCTGCGACCTACATGTTCAGTGTACAAAACTTTTTGGTCAAATGCTGGATTTTTATTCCTCTGTGTGCATAACACGTGAACACAACCAACTCAAGATCCTTCCCTTTGGTCCTTCAGAAGCAGCACCCTGCCCTCACTAATTTGATTGCTGTGCAATACCTCCCATGTATTGCAACTGCTGAAGCTTTTAGAAATGGCACACAGGGACACTAACCATAGCATTGAGACAGCCAGGACTGTAGACCAGGGGTGCACAGCTTGGAAACTGTCAGGAGAATACGACTCCTGAAGGTAATACCCCAACTGCACATTCATGCAGATAGCAGAAGTACTCAACAGACTGGATTGTGCTAAATGACACTTCTTTTGTGTGTGTTGGGGCTCTGCATTGGTTGGAGTATACCATCAGGAGAATAATCCACAGGAATATTGTCTTGCCTTAACATTTCTGTGGGTTCATTTTGGTGTATTTTGTAATGGATAGAGATTGTAAGTGCCAAGAGAAGTGCAGCTTAGTAGGGTGCTTGATTGTTCATAATCAAAAGCTTTTAGTTAGGATTTTTAAATCAGGAGTTGATGGAGAGCTGCATGGTCTTGCATAAGGCAGTCTCTCCTGCAGACATCTCCTTTCAGGCATTATCAGCATGACTTCTGCCCACCCAGTGTAACATCACTGACTGCACTACACTTACTTCTGATTTACAACAGGGTGAGTATTTCACAACCTTTGGGGCATTCTAGACATATTCAGGAAGTATTTCTGCCTTCTTAAATACAATGAACTGACACCTTGCATTGTGAAGGGTTCAAACTTTGGATCCTCTTCTGCTGCAGTATCAAAGTTTCTGTTTTATCGTTGGCCTTTTGGCTCACACCAGAGGTTTTATTCTGCTAGTGATTAATTTCCATGTGTTCACATAAGCAGACACTTGTGAACTAATAAAATTCCAAGTGTAATACTACATTGCTGAAGGCAATGAAAGGTCAGCATGACATGATTTAAAGACTAGTATTCAAATAAGAATACGAGACAAAGAAAGATATTCATATTATTTTTGACTCCACTTTTAGGCTTTTGATAAAGACCCTGTCTAACTGTCTTCTATCAGATGATTTAATTCAAAGCGATACGTGAAAGGGACCTGCAGGATTAGGTCCTAAGAAATTAAAATGAAAATCTTTTAGGAATATTTCAGTTTTAATAAGGTTGTTAAATCTTTGCAGTGTTTCTTGAACTGATTTGTTTCCAAGGGAACAACAATCTGCAGTGCTATAAGCCTCTTTAATGTTAGCACATTGCAGGTAAGGAACCTCTGTTCCCTGGCAGTGTTTATCATTCTTTTTTATTGTCAGAAAAGGTTCTCATCCATTTTGCCTTTTCTCCTCATTCTTCAGAGTTTTCTGTAATTTAATTTCCTTGCAGTATTACAGTAATTCCAACAAAAGTACATATGTCACTTTCTAAACATTATTGACATAGCAATAGAAAATAAGAAGTATTTGAGGGATTTATTTTGGAACAGAAAGTTAAGTTGTAGGCGTGCCATGTTGAGATACCAGATACCATATCCTCAGGTGTCAGCCTGGCTGGGATGGCTCCGTCTACACAGTGTCTCGATTCTGGTTTGGGGTGATTTTTTTCAGTAATAAATCTAAATCAAATTGGGGGAGGGAGAGAAGGGGGGAACAAGAGAAGAGAAAATTCATAGGAATTTTGACTGATCTGGCAAAATAAATCCACATGGGGAAAAATTCTGGGTGGTGTAAAACCACCAAGGTATTCTGCTCTGCTACCATGTAAAATACAGCCCCACCTCTGTGCAAGATCTCCTATCAATTCCAGTTAGCTGTACAGGAGATTGTTTTGTGGTAAATGACCAACCCACGTTTTGTACTCGGGGAATGTTTTCTTTCCGGGGAGCATGGAGAAGAAAGCTTCACAGGTTGTATGTGTTGCATTTGCAGGTACTACAGTGTTACCAACCTGTCACATAAATAGGTATGGTTTGGGGGTTTCTGTGTAAACAACTGCTGCAGAGTTTCTTAGGAAACACGGGTGTGTTCTATGAAGTGCTGAACATCCATTTGGGAAAAATCCGATCTTGCCTAAGACGTGCTTTTTGTCACAGACAAAATCACTGTTTGTAAAATCTAGATCATGGGCCTGAGCTAAAAATGAAAATTCACTTTATTGTGTGCTTTTTCACATGGTATTTCACAACGTTATTTGTTGAGTTAGATCTTTAGTAAAAACAGCATGGAGAATGAGAGTTCATTGGTGTTTTACTTCTGGGATTTCAGTCACTATTGGTGATCTTAATGAAGCAAAATATAAGTTTAAATTATCAGAGTTTTAGTAGAATAAGTTAATTTTGGAAGCAACTCCATTGGCTTCATTACAATCGATAGAGTTGATTCTGACTTATTGAATGTATTACTATTTTGTGAGCGAGTTAACAAGAGATGTGTGTTAAAGATGCTTCTTTTATAGTTAGAGAGGAAAAAAATAAAAGTCCAAGCATGAATTTTAACTTCTCTGATCTCAGAAGGCACTTATCCTGAACTCTGCTAGCCTGCACATTAGATACTAATTGGCAATGCTTCTTATTTAGATAGTTTAGTTACAGTTTTATGTTGGAAGGGAGAACATTTCTATGTCAGCTCTTTGCATTAGACAAACATTAAAAAATATTGGGTAGGGAGAAACATGTTCATGTCGTGCAGAGTTCTTACCTATTCCACTGAAAATTTGAGAAACATTTAGGTATACCTTCATCAACATTGTTTGATGTACACTTAAGATCCTAGAAGAAAAAGGGCCAACCTACATGGTAATTTTGGCAATCCTGTACATAGTTTAAAATGAGTGAAATAAGAAAGCTAAACCCTCATTATTAAATCAGTAATAATTCTACTTCCTAATAAGAACAGACATTAAAGAGGGATGCCATTTTGTTACTGACTTCACAGGTTTTACCCTATTTTAGCTGTGCTGTAAAGAAAAATCAGGTTTTGTCTAGTAAAAAAACAATAGCTGCTAATGTAAGTTAGAAATACAACCATTTCTTTTAGATCAAAAAGAATGCCTGTTTGAACAAAGTATATTAGTTTCTGGTGCATAAAGCAATTATAAGATCATATAGTTTTTGTTGCAGTGGTGTTGACATGTTTGTAGGTGAGCCAAAATGAGCAGAACCCCCTCTTACTCTACTCAGTCTGTTGTCAAAAAAGATACAGTTCTGAAAGTACTTCATTACTGAAACATAAAAGATAACAAGGCAAAACAGCAAAACAATTAGCTTATTGATAATATTTAAGCAGTGTTCTAAGTTACCCACCTGTTGAACTCAATAGAAATTATGTCCCCAAATCACTGAAGTTTAGAAAAGCTGCTTTCCCATAAATGCATTACCAGGCAGTGGGGAGGATTGTGTATGTGTGGAAGGCTGGGGAGATTCATGCATGTAATTCTGTAAAGCAAAATCAATAAAGCTGATGACAGATTAAGTTGCTAAATTTTGTAAAACTAGACTACTGCTCGGGTCATCAGCACAGCACTATTGGATTTTCTATGGTTTAATGCTGAAAAACAGGATTATTGATTTTAGGCTTTTCAGCGTATCCCCTCTGGGAGTTCTTAAGCAGTCTTTATAATGCTTCACACTTAAGTTGACAACTACAGTGACATAACTGTGTCCTCGCCTTAGTAATCATTTTCTAATCATATTGGAAAGGCTGGAAATGGTTTATAAAATGATTATTCCAGACAAACGGGGGAACAGGAGGGTTGTCGGGATGTCGTTTCTTTGTCTGGTGGTCATTGCTACCTGCCTACCATCTTCTCTTGGAATTAACTTACAGTCACAGATTAAGACCTTTGACTGTCATAAATCTGCTTCCCAATATGTTTGACTGGCAGGGGAGTTCACAAGCTGTCCCAATATAAATAGGATTTTAGCACATCAGGTGCTGCTCCAAAGTAAAACGGGCTGTTTTGCCGTCGACTTTGTTGGTGTATATTCATTGCTCCTCTCCCGTTCTATGTGTATGCATGCCTGCGTGTATATGCATGTGTGTGTGTACGTGAAGTAGAAGCTGAGATAGGGTAACAAAATGAACTACTGTATGCAAGAAATATATGAAGTGCACCCAGCTGCCGGTAGCAATTGCTACATGCAGTCCACTGATTATTGCACATATATCGAAGATAATCAGGGTTACAGCAGTTGTGATGCTCAGGTCCTGCACAGTAACAACATATATATGGAACAGGCCTGGGCGGTGAATCAGCCTTATACCTGTAGTTACCCTGGAAACGTGTTTAAAAGCGAGTACTCTGACATGGACATGGCCCTGAATCAGTACAACCAACCTGAATATTTCACAGAAGAAAAACCTACTTTTTCTCAAGTGCAGTCGCCATCGTACTCTCAGAAGAAAGGTAGGGGCAATTTATTTAAATAACAAACAAAATATAATCTCTGTTTTTGTTTTTGTTTTGCTTTAAACTTACAGTTGCATCACTTGGCTCAGATACATCTTTGGATGTGAAAGCTGCCTGTTCAAAATTGAAAGCAGCAGTAACATAGGTTGCTAGGTGATTGTAAGGTTTTTCTGTGAGCAATGAGGATTTCCAAGCACTTTTTCTTAATCTGTAAGAAATATTTGCAAATATATTGCTTGTTTTGTGCTTTCCGGGGCTATTAAGTTCATTTGCTATTCACCAATGAGCTAGGTAAGAAAGTTTCTCTTAGAAAATATCGTCATTATGTATTCTGCGTCTTAAAGCTGTGCTTCTGGTTACATACAATTTATGTGAGTCCTCATTATCAGCAAATGTGGACTGTGTGTACTGAGGAACTTGGGCAAAAATATTTTGAAAGTAGAACTGTAAATATGTATGGGAAAATTATTACATTTAGTAGTTATTGTCTTTTAAGTGAAAGCCATGTAGTTTCTGATTATGGAAAGAAAAAAAGACTGAAAACACAAGAACGTATCTATGCAAGAAAGGCTATTCTGCATCCAGAAAGTTGATGTATTTGTGAGAGACAATCAGAGTGCAATATCTGCTCCCTTCAGGTGAAATCATTGCCTGTTTTTAATGTTTATTCTTTTGCTTTCAAGTAAGCAAAGCAGACTCAAAAAAGAGCCCAAAATACCAACAAACACTTGGAAATGTTTTTGATGCTACTTGCTTTGAACTTAGACAAGCAAACTGATGTATACAAAGTATATGACCTCTGTGTTTCTTTAAAATCACATTATTAAAGGATAAAAATACAGAGTCTGTTGTACCAGCATGATGTCCTTTTTCTGTTAAGACTAGATTTTATGTATGCAGTTACCTAAAACGCAGGTGAATCTGATGTACCGAGGTAGACAGGGAAAACACCATTTACTACTTTCAAAGTGGCTTTGTAGTAAAAAGTAGGCTGATTAATCTTATTAACTATATGAAAAACTGCAATATTTTCTTTTATGTAGGCAATATTCATTTAGCACTTGGTGCAATAGATCTATTGCAGTAGAAATCTATGTTCGGTAGAAAAATGTCTGAATTTTGCTCTTTGAACATCACTGTACTTCATAGTAAAGGAAATGTTTTTTAAAATCCTATTCTAGGAAGCTAGCAGAACATGATCAAATTGTAGACTAAATGTAATTGTGGATAATGCCTGTTTTTGTGTTGTGGAACATTTTAAATGCTTTTTAAGGCTATTATCTGCTATTGGGTTTTAAGTAATGAATTTATAAGTCTTCATAGACTTTTCTCACGTCTTGTTTATGGTTAAAGAAAAATAACACTAAGGATTAATGTAGAGAAAATAAAGACTTATTATTGCAAAGTCAGTTAAGGAATAAATATTTCATAACGTTAAAGGTTATAAATAATAATTGATATACTGAGATCAGAGCTTTAATTAAGATATTTCAGGACTCAGACACCTGACATCTACTCTGTTTAAAGTTTTTGTACTTGTTTGATTGAAAGAATATGGAGTAGTTTTTAAAAGCTGCTTGTCTGCCCTTGTTTTCTACCACCTCAGTTTCACTAAGTAACGGCAGTGAATTTTGGTGGAAGCTGGCTCTCAAGCAGGCTTTTAATTGATCATTCACAGAGACTGAGCAATGTGCTCTGGGATTCTTTCAACCCGTAGAGCCTTATTACTGTGATAATGAATAAGAAGTTGCCTCCCTTCTGTCAAACCTTTGCAAATGCTGAGTTTGTTAAGCAGAAGGGATCTAAACTCTCTGGGACGTGCATCTTCCTTTTTTTTTCCCTAATTTCCATCTTTTAACCAAGCTATCCTGAAACTAACGAATCTTTTAATCCTGTCCTAAGAACAGAAGGCTCTACATAGGGCATGTGTGTCTGTATTGATCCAGAATTGATTTGGGGGGGGGGGAAGAGGGAGTTTGTTCGAGAAGCCTTAGTAATAGCCCATTAAAGCAAAATTAGGTCCCTAAGCAGGTGTTCATGAGGAGTCTTGATTATTGCAGTTGGTATTTCTGTTAGTTCTCTGAAATTTGTAGCAATCTCAGTAGTACGCTGTTCAAATCAGATTGTGCTTCGCAGCAGCACATGGAGTCTTTCCCTGTCCAAACTTTTACGAGTTATTAAATGGTTCAAATCTTTTTCCCTCCAGGCAGAAAAAAAAATCAACCTTTCGTATGCTGAAAAATATCTCCTTTAGGAAGTGGAGTTTAATTACTGCTCTATCTTTACGTCTTTAAACCTTCATCTTTTTATTCTTTAAAATAAGTCAGAAAATAACTTTAAAAAACAAGAACCAAAGACCCCAACAAAGTGGTACTGAAGGAAAAACTAAAGTACTTAGAAAGTGTGGCCAGTTATTCTAAAATATAGGGAAGCACTTAAGCTGCTCCATTACAGTACATTAAAAACTATTATTTCCTGATTAACTGTCACAAATTCTGATGAAATTGTAAAGGAAATTATAAAGGAAATTGTAAAGGAAAAAAACATGCTCCAGAAAATCAAGAGGTGGAGGTGCAGTTTTAGCTTTACATCTACTTGCTGCTCCTTTTCTCTCTTGTGCTGTAGTGTATGCTTTTAAAATGTAGTAGCACAATATTCGTGCAAGAGCTTACTGTTTTATTAAGCAAGCCCTTCTGGACCCGGTCCTACCGTAGGAGACAGGCAGCCAGATACACTTTGTTTTCTGTCGGGACTGTGAAATCTGATGAGCGGAACAGGGCTCATCACTGTGAGAATGAAGTGCTATTCCCAGTTCTGCCTCAGCTTAAACTGGAATATTTTTCCCCTTTTACGGTGCCACTGGTCATGGTGAGCTTGCAGCACTGCACACCGGATGGGTGATGCTCTGGGGGAGCCCATGCCACCCTGCCCTTGTGCCAAAGCTGAAGGTAGGCAGAAGCGTTCCTGGATCTCTTCATGCTGCCTGTACAGTGAGGAGGAGTACCCGGTGACAGGGTAAAGGTAGTGCAGCCTGAAAAGTACAAAAGAAATACGTACAGAGGTCCAGAAACCTCAGTATCTCTACGTTTGGTGTGCGCGCAGTGTTCTGGCCATTTGTATGATGTGAGAAATAGGTCTGCAAAGTTAAAACTTGGGTGATAGTTATCGTTCACTTCCCTTTGCAAAGTTATTTCCTGGACAGAGTTAACAAAGGATGCCCGTGGGTGTCTGTGAGGTTAGGCTTTAACTTCAGGCTCTGTGGGTGGACCAGAAGTAACCAGAGGCTGCCCCCCAAACCAAGGATTTGCAGAAGGGAATTCTTGAGTCGGGCTGTAACAGTGCCAGCCCCTCAGCTCTGTGGCTCACCTTGCTTCCCAGAAGCTGATTTTTAAGGGCTCTTGTTATGGTGGGAGAATGGGGCTTTAAAAGTTATTATCGTTGTTATTATTATGGTTGTAAAATAATAATGTATATAATAGTAATTGTCATTATTATTTCCCTTTATATTCTCAGGCAGTTTACGTGTGAGAATACGTACTGTATGAGTGCGAGAGTGTGGGACCGAATTAGTCCAAACTGAGTTCTTCGTCATGTGAAAACATTAGGGCATTTTCTGAATAGCTAAGAAAATGCAACATGGAGGTTATATCAGAATGTCTTCTCATCAGTGCAGGCAGTATGTGTGCATATAATCAATTTACAAACACACTGACAATTTGTTATCTTGGCCTTTGCAGCAGAGTGGCTCCCAGTATGTTAACAATTGTTTGGGCTTAAATTGTTTAATTTTGCTCTTGACCATCTGTCTAAGGAGATAGCACTGATCAGAAAAATCACGTCTTACTCAGCAAATCACTGGAATTATATGTTTCTTTTTAATAAAAATATCAGTGGAAAAAGAGTTTTCAACTCCTTTACTGTAACCTTTCCACAACCAAATGAAAGGTGGGAAAGTGAACTAAGTCATACTTTGCTTTTGCGTCAGTAGTAAAACTGATACTCAGTGAGGCTTAGATTTCTGAATAGGGAAGTTACGTGTGATACTGAGCAATGGTGTCTAAAAACCTTTAAGTAATTTGGGGGGAAATTTGGCAATGCAATAGTGCATTTTGTGCCTGTGGTTCACAGTGATGCAAGTACAGAAGTGATCACAGCAGTTTAAGTGATAACACAGTTTGGACTAAAATGTTTTCAGCACATCTGGACAAAACACACAACTGTTGATAAGGTTTCTGACCCAGCCCAAAGAACGGAGTTAGTACATAGAAAAGTCACTGAGGGAAAAGAGACTGTAAAATATTCCAGATTCTATCTTTACAGAATCTCTTGCCAAATTTCAGTAATTCCATAAATCAAAGAATGTCAGCAACGATTGAAATTGCAGACAAAAAAGCCAGTTAGCTAACAAGAAATGTGAGAATCTGTTTTAACAACATTCTCGGTGCTTCCGAGCAAAATGGAGAAATAAGCAACTTTTCTCAGTGGGAATAATTTAAAGGAAATGGGAAACAAGGATCAGTGTACAGCCTACCCTTTCAGATCAATATTGGTAATAGCACAAACAAGAATGGAGTGTGCTTTTTCACTCAGCTTTATGCATTCTCTGATAAACACTCAATTTAAGCTTTTTCAACACAAGGATGTATCTTGGATGATATCTGGATGGTTCTTGTAAATTTTTGTAATTTATAAAGAGTTACAAATGTGACTATGGAATCGGTAGAACAGCATATGAATTTTCTTTTCAGTTCTAACACAGCTGAGGATTCTCAAGGTAGTAATTAATTTCATCTTTTTCATTTTCATATTGCAGTGTCTAGTAAGTGAATATGAGCTTACTGGTAAATCCTAAACTCCTCATTTTAGTAAGTGGTCTCTAGTTATGCAAACCATACTAGATAGGGAAAAGAAAGATTTCAGGGAATATATTTAATACATGACTCTGCCAGTGTACAGTGAAAATCGAAATACTGAATAATGGTCTTAAAACACGAGTGTCCTTGTGCAGTAGCAAAAAATGGCTTTTTTCTGCTTGCACGGTCTAAGCCTATGGTGGATCAACAGCTAATAAGGAACATCTGGTATACAGACATCATTTGTTTGTGGTGTTGTCACTCATATCCCTGTTTGATATTCAAATATGGTTTGGGTCCTAGAATCTTTTTAAGGTGTGGTTTAATCCCTAAACCCAGTATTACATTATCTGTACAGACACAGACCCGGAGATGTAAAGTCTGTGCAATTATACTTGAACAAAACTGAAATTGGTTCTTTTCTCAAACGTGTTTGGGGATTTTTTTTTAATGTGTGCCAGGTATAGAGGAAAAAAAACAGTGTAATTTTTCAGGGGTTGTGTTCTTTTCAGTAGTTTTTCTTTACCTTGTTGCAGGAGAGGGGCAAGAATAGCCACCGAGTGTCTCATTTGTGTCCATCTGTTACATATAATGCTTTAAGGTATCATTCCTGCAAATGGTAATTTGTCAGTGTAGGCATACAGTATTAATGAAACAGAGTACCTTAGATGACTGCATAGGTTAGCAGATCTCATTCTGTCCTTACAGCTGCTGGGGCAAACTCATGGTGCATTTTCCTATCTAAGGGAATAATTTCTTTCCGTACCTCTACAATGCTAGTGTTACAATTTAAAAGATATTGTAAATCAACATCAAGATTGCTATAATGGATTATACAACGTATTATTCTAGACAGGGGGAACTGGTCTTGCTGAATACTTAGCTTTGCCAAGACAGTAAGATTAGGTGGCCGGGCAGGTGGGAGTCTGGGGAACAAAGGAGTTGCATTAGGCTGCAGGGAAAGCACTAAACATGGCAGGTCAAGGTCATTCACTGGTGTTCTCCACTCCAAGGTGGGCATGGGGATGCACAAGATCAAGTCATACATGATGGATTGTTAATTTTGAGGATCATACAGGATACACCATATGGTAGACTGTGAGGATGTTAGAATACAGCAGACAGAGGCTTGAAAGACTGAAAAATGATATTGGTTAGTATTGTACAGTTCAGTGAGATTGGTGATGCTTTTGAATGGTTCCTCATAGCTATTTACTCAGTAGGTTTTGACCAGTAAATACAGGATGAAATATGAACACCAGGAATAGAAACCTGCCCAGTGTTCCCATGAGATTTGTCATCAGACATTCTTCTTTTATAAGAGCACCTGCGCTGCTCTGTCCAGACAGCATCTGCTTCCTTCACAAAGGAGGGGGTTTTTTTTTGGTTCAGAGTTATTAAACACACAAGAGGCCAAAGTACTTGCTGATATGAGAAACAAGTCACTATTAGTCTGCCTCTCATGTTTTTTCCCCAAGTGCTGAAAGAGTGAGAGAAGTCTTCTGCTCTGCTTCTTCCTCAAACCATCCAACAGACAACTCTGCTGCCATCCATGGTTTACCCAAAAATCTCCATTACACTATTCATAGCTTCCATGCTGGTACCAAGTTTGGAAATTTTGCTGATACTGTTTCTGACTCTGAGTAGCAGCAGAAAGGCACTGAGGCACTTATCTGCACGTCTTACAAGTTAAATTGCATTGTATTTATAGAGGTCAGACTGGATCTTTGCAGCTACTAGAAATAATTTACAGTGGACATCGCAGTGTGTATGAACTGAATGTAAGTCCCATTATTCCTGTTGGCATGATGTCTGTCTGAATTATATATTTTTAGAATACTGCTGAAGGTCCAATTTTCCTTATTTCTAGCTGTTACTGACTCCGTTAGCTGTTGGAAGGAGGGTTAAAAAGATGTTTATTGCACACTTTTATTGCCAGTGATTTCTTGGGATAAGATTTTTTCTATCCATGTTTTCTGTCAAATCAGTAGAAGAGTTCAAGGTGTGTACTTACTTGTGACATGGGCACAATCCTGCAAAAGTGATGAACATAGTAATTAAGTATTTTAAATAGATGGCACTTAACATTTCTGATGCCGCAAAAGTGGGAATGAGGTTGCATATAAGGATGCCATTTTTAATTTCTTACTAGAAGTGCCTGTAGGAGATCTGTCTTTTCTGCCAGGTTGGAAACTGGTTCCTGGGTTGAATAAAGTCATGAAACTCCAAGGAGATGGACACCAGTGGTCACATGTACAAGCTACTCTACATATTAAAGAAGCAGCTTAGACAAGTGGTCTCCTGCTCCTCCAATAGAACAAAGCTGCCGTTACATGAGCAGTGCTAACCAGATTATATACTTAATGAAATATCAAGGCATTTAATTCACAAGTAATTCTTAAAGAAGCAAGCCAGGGATACTGAATTTTAGATGACATAGTCTATGCCACACTAAGTCTGTGTTTCATGAATAGCAGTAACTAGCAATAACAAGAAGCCATCAATCTTTATGAGAAATTCAGTGTAAAATCCCTTTGCTGCCTCTGCTGCCTCTTGTATCAGCTCCATGTTGCATGTGTTGCATGTGGAGAGGCAGGTGTGAGCAAAAGGGAGACAGGATGGAGATAATAGCCTCTGCTAATCCCCCACTGGCATAATGTCCATTAGGAGTCAGTGATGTAAATTAGAGTCGAAACCCTGCTGTCTGTCTTCCCTCAAGGTCACAGGACCAGCTCTGTCTTGTCCACCAGTCTTTATCCAAGCATAACTCGTTCATCATGGAGAAATGTAGCCTGAATGTAAATCTGATTTTTTACTGTATTATTGACTGATGTTATTCATCAGTAAGACCTCAGCTCATTCCCCCACTCTTCTTTCAGATGCCAGTAGGACTATTGGCAAACCTGAGATGCAGGGCATGGCTTCAGAGTCCTCCTGCTTCCCAGCATTGTGGAAAGACAGAACAGACTATGAGGGTGACCAACACTTGCACAGATTGCCCAGAAAAGTTGTGGAGACTTCATCCTTGGAGATACTCAAAAGCCATCAGAACGTGGTCCTGGGCAACTGGCAGTAGGTGGCCCTGCTTGAGAAGTGAGGTTGGACCAAATGACCTCCAGAGGTCCCTTCCAACCTCAGCCATTCTGGGTTTCTGTGAAATATTTACTACACTTTAATAGTCTTACATGGTTACACACATAGCTGCGCTTCCCTCTCTCCCCTCAAAATGAATCTGAGATCTCTGTGTTACATCTTTATACATATATTTTTCAGAAGGAAAAATTACGTACCATAACTCATGGGAACACTTATTTTGAATGGTTTGTAATTTACCCTGTTTGAAAGTTCTCTTTAGTTTAGAATTGTCTTTTGGTTGCCATCAGAATTGATTTGGGTTTTTGCTCAAATTGAAAATACATTTATGTTATCAAAACAAATGTCATTGTGGGGCAAGGATCAAGCACTGCCAATGCTTTTCATAGCAGTGATATGATACTTGATTTTACCTGTTGGGTGTCTGGTAAACCACTTTAGGAGAGAAAAGTCATTCTAACACATGCGCATACGCGCGCATACACACACGTATTGGTATCACCATGTATTTTGTCCTAAATCCAGGCTTTATTAAATGTTCCTGTGGAACACATCCAGGTCAGGTATGATCAGTACAGCTTGGGCTATCTGTTGTTGGTACTTCTCTCCTGTGGAGCTTTTTTTAAACTAACAATCCCTCAGTAAATATTTCTTACTACCAGGTCCGTAAGGCACCCTGCAACCGGGGATCTCATCTTCAGTGTACAAGTATATCTGTTTTTTTATGTGAAGCAGGAAAGAGAAATACCTAGTATGTTATTTGATCTTTTCACATCAAAGCCTTTGATGTAAAAATAAATACATTTGTTTTTCTGAGTTAGTATTTCACTCAGGAGAGAGCAATCATGTTCCAACTTCTCCCTCTTGACCAGTAGATGCTGAAACAGTCTGAAAAGTAGAAGGTACTCTAGACTCTGTTTAAGTAAATCTGTAACATAGTATGAGCTTTTTATTCAGGAAATTCAATGAGTTCAGAAGCATGGGGCTGGTAGACAAGATCTGCAGTGGTTTTTAATATAATGTATCAAATGTATCATGTAATTTTATATTGAGTTTACATGCCACATCCTCTTTTTCTTTACAGGGTATATACCCAGTTACTTAGACAAGGATGAGCTATGTGTAGTATGTGGAGACAAAGCCACCGGATATCATTATCGCTGCATCACTTGTGAAGGTTGCAAGGTAAATGGCACGGTGGGAAAGTGGGAATCAGAAATAGCTCTCCAGCTCCTCCATTATACAGACTTCCTGAACTGTGCTGTCATATAAAACAAAGACAGATTAGAAGCGAGTAAGAACATCCAGTACTGTTGATAAGCCGTATCTGGCTATGCTGCTGCATTTCATATACATAAGGAATATAGTTGATTTTTTGCAGTGTTTGCTTCTCAAAAGAAAACAAGAAATTTAGATTTATGCTGTTGCTGTTTTAACTGTTAGCTTTTACATTTCCATTGTTTAATATTTCTTTGGCCAGCATACATCCGCATACTCACAGCAGCTCCAGTGAAGCTGTTTATGCAATAGATTCTGCCTATGGCCATGAAGAGTCTGTAGTGATTAGCAGTGTTCCAGTGCCTTTCATCATCACTGTGAAGAAGCAAAAATCAAAGTCCCTTCCACATGCTCATAAAATGGTAACATCCATCACTTTGGGAAGCACTGACACCCAGTTAAAGCAGTTTCAAAAAGATTTTTACTTCTTTATCTTAAGCATATTGAAATGTGCATTCAGCCCTAAATGGCATCTCCAAAGCTACATGCAAAATTAAAAAAGAGATTGCATTGGGCAAGTAAATTAAAAAAAAAAAATGAGTAACACAATCAGGCACATCTTACATAATTTCACTGCTATAAACTGTTATAAATATGCCTGAATAGCTTGAGATCATGTAAGAAAACTATTCTTTCCTGCAGAAAATAACAAATTATTGTATTTCTAAACAAATGGGACCACACATGTCTTGGACTAGTGTCATGGGACCAAGCCACAGAAGTCATATTCTCTCCATCCCCAAAGTCTGGAATATTTGGATCTGAGATTTTGGATTTGGATTGGCTTTAGAGCCCCACATCACAGTAACTTGTGTTGAAGTAGTTCCTTCAGTTGTACAGCATTGCCCTAAGACACATTTATGAAATGCACGAAGACCTACGTATAGCAGATTTGTGGTAATATTCATAATGGGTTTCTGCACATGCATATATAATACGTATGAAAAAATATTTCTATCTGAAAAAAACTTGTGAGACTGAACAAGCATTTGCATCCCATATACCAGGTGACATATACATGAAATATATGAATATCACTTAATTCAGATATAATGGGAAGTAAGCTACACTGTGGCATTATGAAATACCTTTTTCTCCCAGCTGAACAGCTGTATCTCTCATCAGCTTTTCTATTAAGGTTTTTGTTGCTCCAACCAAAGTATCTCTTTTTATGTCTACCAAGTATTTTAAAGATACAGCATACAAAATCCACTTTTATCTTCAGGTACAGTTCTTTTATCTGATGTACAATTTAAAATAATCCTTCTGTGCACAAGGAACAGCTAACCATTTGCAAAAAGTAATTAATTTTTTTCCCCCTATTTGTAGTTGGCTTACAAACAGACCGTTTTGTTTTGTTTTGGTTTGTTGTTCTTGCAAATGTATTCATTGTACAAGATGGGGGGGTTTGTGTGGACAATTTCAACACATACTTTGGAGGATCTCTCATGAGATCCCACTTGGAGTACTGCGCGCAGTTGTGATGTCCCCTATGTAAGAACAGCATGTTGGAGCCAGCCCAGAGGAGGGCCACAAGGATGATCAGGGGGCTGGAGCACCTCCTGTATGAAGACAGGCTGAGGAAGTTGGGGCTGTTCAGCCTGGAGAGGAGAAGTTGCGTGGAGACCTCATAGCAGCCTTCCAGTATCTGAAGGGGGCCTATAAGGATGCTGGGGAGGGACTCTTCATCAGGGACTGTAGTGGTAGGACAAGGGGTAATGGGTTTAAACTTGAAGAGGAGAGATCTGGTTTGGATATAAGGAAGAAGTTCTTTACTGTGAGGGTGGTGAAGCACCACAACAGTCTGGCCAAGGAGGCTGTGAATGCTCCATCCCTGGCAGTGTTCAAGGCCAGGTTGGACAGAGCCTTGGACAACCTCATCTAGTGTGAGGTGTCCCTGACCATGGCAGGGGGTTGGAACTAGATGATCTTAAGGTCTTTTCCAACCCAAACCATTCTGTGATTCCATGATTTATTAGCAAAGTTATATATAATCAATTCTCAATGAATTTGACATTTACTAGTTGCTTCCACTCAAAATCACTTTAATTTTATAACAACATTAATCAAGGCTGCCAGCCAAAAATCTGCTTTGGCAAGCGCTTTCATGAACAAAGCATCCTCACATATGATTTCTGAAGAGTAAATTGTAAGGAATTTAAACACAAATAAACAAAGGGTGAGTTCTGGCATCAATGAAATGTTTCTCTGGACTGTATCCATTGCATCTATTGCTATATAGGTGCATAGTAAAGGAATTTAGGAAAAGAGTAGTTGCCTTACAATAAAATGTGTTTTCTTTTATTAATGAAAATATCACTTCCATGATGAAGTGTTTGGACAAATACAGAGAACAGCTTCCTTATCACATTGTATCTAGAAATCATCAAAGAGATTTTCTGCAAAAAGTTTCCAACAAATGCAAAGAAATGGGAAGGTGAAATGTTCTGCTCCCAGTGCAGGTGAAGAAGGGCCTTGTCACTGTAAAACTAGAGCTATGTTAAGTCCCGTGCAAGGTTTGGAAAACAGAAGTTCAGTACCACTTTGTGAGACTCACCAGAGATTCTTCCATCTCTCACTGTAACTAGAGATTGCTTCATGTCCTTGGTTGTCCAGAGCCATCTTTGACCCTCAGGGTGGAGAGGGACAGATCCTGTCTCTAGGAATTTGTCACAGGGTTGAGAGTGGATTCAAAACCTGTTGTTGGGTAGATGAAAGTTTGAGACTTGATCCAAACCCCACATAAGGTCATCTTAACTGTGAATTCCTGGATTTTGGCTCAACCTAATGGGTCCCAGTCTTGCAAAGGCTCACACACACACTTTATGCAACTCATTTTAATTGAGATTTCGTGTCTTACCATTATTAAGGAAGAAAAAGTTGCACTCTTAGCTCAAGTTGGATCATGTA
This sequence comes from Nestor notabilis, assembly GCF_000696875.1. Lineage (NCBI taxonomy): Eukaryota > Metazoa > Chordata > Aves > Psittaciformes > Psittacidae > Nestor > Nestor notabilis. Next base: position 73,751 of record NW_009925239.1, on the reverse strand, counting down.
AGCTAAAACTCTAATGAGGACAAGGTTCTTTATTGTGTTCACTGGAATTAGAAGCTCAAGCTGAAGTACAGACTTATCCATACATCTTAATACAACATTCTCTGTTAATAGAAATTACACACTGCTGTAAGATTTTACCAGGTGTTATTTAGCATGATTAAAAACAGAACTTTTGCTTTGTGAAGTGAAGAGACTGTTCATTAGATAAAATCCCACCTGAAGAGGCTATTTATTAGGTAAAATCTCACTTGAATTTTGCCATTGTTTTCACTGAAACCAAAGCTATTCTCAGTGGCCTCAGTCAAACAGGACCAGGGCCCCAGAGTGTTCTTTATGTCAGGGCAGTCGCAAGCTGCACTGCTGGGTGTAGGCAGTCTCAAACAATGATGAAACTTGAAATTAAAGTCTATGTTTCTTGCTTTACAGCTTGTCTTGTCCATATCTTGCTGTCTTGGGTGGTTTATCCAGGTCTTACAGCAGCCAATGAGAAAAGTGATGTTGAAATTAGTACCAGGATTAGGTCCGTAATGTTCAGACAGAAGTTGTGCCTGATTTCCTTACCTAAGGCCAGGGTTTATGGGGTGTTTGCATAATTTTTACTCTCACCCAGATTTGGTTGTTTGGCTGGTTTGTTGTTCGGGTTTTTTTGCTTTGATGGAAAGAAAGGAGTAGCACTGTTTGTTCTTAATCCTGTAGTAGCACATACACACCACCATTCCTACTATTTGAAGAAGCTGCTCTTTAATTAAAAGTATGTATGCGATTCTTAATGTCCCTCTAAATGATTATGTAATTTATAAAGGAGCTCAAAATAAACTCTCTAGTTCAAATACAAAATAAATTAATGCACAAGAACGTGACTTCAGGAACACATGTAGACAGTATTTATCTCTCAAGACAGCGTTACTTATGCTTTTACTTACCCAAGATGTCCATGATTTTACTTTTTAGGGAGGAAATGTTTTCTGAAACTCGGAATGCTATACACTATAAAATTAGTTTTCCTCTATGAGAGTTTTATGGAATGGAGTATGTTATCTTACATTCTTAGGTACATTTCTACCAAACCAAGGTGGCTCCCAATTTGAAAAAAATTGTGCAACGCTAATGCTTTCCAATGTATTTATTTATTGCACTTAGGGTTTTTTTAGAAGAACCATTCAGAAAAACCTCCATCCAACCTACTCCTGTAAATATGAAGGAAAATGTGTGATAGACAAAGTAACAAGAAATCAGTGCCAGGAATGTCGCTTCAAAAAATGTATCTTTGTTGGCATGGCAACAGATTGTAAGTATATTTGTCTGGTTTTCTTTCTTTTTTCCTTTTTTTACTGTGTGTGTTTGCTTAAACTATGTTGGGTTTTGAAGATTGTTAAAGTAGAGCAGAACTGCCAGCACTTTTTTAATAACTTGTAGTGGGGAATTATGTCCATTGCATCAAACCACTCTTATAAGGCTGTAATTTTTGTTTACCCTTCTCCAGACTGCACCTTCTCCTGGCCCTACCAGGCTGAGTAACAGTAGGAATGTTCACTCTGGAGGAGAGGAGGGAAAAGTACATCTGAATGGACACTTTGCTTAAGAAAAAAACATCTTGTTTAGAAAATTCTGGAGGATGTGAAATTGAATGTCGTCGTATGAGTCATCCTGCAGTTGTTTGTTTTATTTTTAGCCCTGAAGAAGTTATCTGCTGCAAAGAACTCGACTCTCATTCTAAAGTACTAGAAAATATGGCTGTAAGATTAACCCTTAGGGGGTCCTCTTTTTCTGCCTCTGCACAGGGATTTACACCAATAACTTCAATTAGTGCAGGTGGGAGGAAGTCACATGAATCCCCCTGTGCGTTAATGTTAATGGTTGTTGCTGGCGTAATCCTCTGCAGAAGGACTGGCAGGAAACCAGGCCTAATAAACAACAGAAAAGCACTCTAACTTAGTATTTCTCATTGTTAATGTAATGTATAACAGTACCTTCTGTCTAGAGGGAAATAGAAGAAATAACACAATTTCATTTTAGCCAGGTAGACTTTCAGGAGAGGAGCTAGATAACCCTAGGTCACCCATTCACATCCAGCCCAGTCTGACACAGAAGGCAGCGGTGAGCATCGGGCAGGTAGCGGATGTATGGAGGGAGAAGTTTCTACAAAGGCTGGTTCTGACCTTCAGGTGCCATTACTCTATGTGCAGCCCTGTGGCCTGTGTGTCTGGCATCACTGGAAGTAGTGGGAAGCTCTGGGAATGCTACAGAATGTCACCATTTGTAGGGTTTGAGGAAAGGGCCGAACGCAGATTGTTTCTGATTGTGTCATACAGCAGGTGGTTGAGCCTCCTGTGAATAAGTGTTCCCAGTTTCTTACATCCACGTTACCTTCTGCTGGCTTACAAGAACACATTCTACACAGTTCAGAGCAGTGAGCATACTGGTACTACTTCAAAGAAAACAAAAGTGCATCTTTCCCATCATAGATTAGTGCAAGTCTGTTAACTTTGAGTCCTCACAAAGCTTTTATATATTAGTTTTATCGGCAGAATGAGCCACTGAAGGTAATGGCAGTATACAAAATGTTACCAGAAGGGTAAGTCACTCTTTGCAATCCAGGCATCTGAGAAAATGAAGTTCTCTTATGTCTCCCTCCAAACTGTGTCATCTGCAGGTCTTACCAAAATGCTTTTTTACTGATCAGTTAAGGTGTTTGTAACCAATTACTACCTCAGCTGTAGAAAAGACCAAGGTTCAGACAGCCATAAGAGCTTCCTGCCATTTCTTTATGCTTTTTCCCCTGCTAGTGGTGTTGGATGACAGCAAGAGGTTGGCAAAGAGGAAGCTGATAGAAGAAAATCGAGAGAAGAGACGTCGGGAAGAGCTGCAGAAAACCATTGGGCACAAACCAGAGCCAACAAATGAGGAATGGGAGCTCATCAAAATTGTTACTGAAGCACATGTGGCCACCAATGCACAAGGAAGCCATTGGAAGCAGAAAAGGAAATTTCTGGTAAGGACTGTAGCCTTTTACACTGCTCTTGGAGCCAGGTTCCTTTATTTCTCCTGAAATCCCTTCCCAACTTTGGAACCCCAAAAAGGGTATATCTGCCAGTGTATTGACATCTATGAAAAAGGGATGATTTTTATAGTTATTGCTTGCTTATTCTTGCCTGAAGTTCAGGGTTTGATCAGACCACATACTTTGAAAGATAAACAGCGTGTTGCTAGTTAAGACTCGCTCAGCTGGATAATCTTAATGTGCTATTAGAAGAAAAAGTAGAAGAATTGTTTCACTCCTGAATGACAACAGTAGCATATTATATATATCTAGGGATAATTGTTTTTATTAGGACCTACTATGCAACATATTCTAAGTCTTAAAACAATGTGATGTTTTAGGTGAAAGGTGATGTTTTTTATTAATAACCCACGGTCTTAATTTTCTTGTTTCAAAGTGAACATGTTAATTAAAATAAATCTGGCAAAGAAAAATTAATTTCAATGAGAGCAGGATGATACATGCACTATAGCATTGGGATTGCAGACTACAAGACAACTTAAGTTTTCAGCCTGTAACTAAGGATCAGAATCTAAATGATGATTTGTGATGCTCGGCATTAGAAAAGGATTTATTTGATTTTTCTAAATCGATTTTTAAAGGAAATAAGTGCAGAATGCAGGATGCTGATACAGCACAGAAGAGGCATTATAGACCGTGTTTCAGGAATACACAAGGGTCTTTAGCAGCCTGTGTATAGCAAGTCAAATAGAGAATACTCATTTTCTGCAAGCCTAGGCTCCTGCTGCCTAATTCACTGTTGGAATCTTAACCCACTGTTCAATTGATTAGAGAAATTATATATTCAAACCAGCTGATCCCTTTTATAATGTTTTGTTAATGCCAGTGGGACTGTCTAAATTTCTGTATGAATTCCGTGTTCATAGTGTGCATTGGGGAAACCACAGTCAGCGATTGCTGGCAAGAAGCAACAGAGCACTTTCCAGTGGTGCTGCAGAGCAGTGTTTGTGGTGCTGGTTTTAGCAGACCAAGCAGCAGCTGCAATAGTGTGTTTGGCTGCTTAGACAGGAGTGCAGTTCTTTGGGTATTGCCTGGTTCAAGATAAAGCACTCGTAGCTTGACACTGGGGCTGGGAATGAATACACTGGACCACATAAAATGTGCTCATTGAGGAACTTCAGGCTCTGAAAACAGTCACAGTGGAGGGGGAACCTCCAGCAAAGGGTGCCCTGAGGCAAGGCATGAGGTGAGGTGATGACAGAGCTATTGAGAGAAGGGAGGGATGGAGGAGAGGCAGGAGGGGCAGTTGTAATGGGCAGCTCAGAAACCAGCTGTGACTTCCACAGCTGGTTCTAAGGTCAGACCGAACTGTTCTTGGTGCAGCCCTCACTGCAGTGCCTCCTGGTTGTTTGCAGTGCTCACATGCTGAAGCCTAGTGGTTTCAAGGCAAGCATAGGAAGCTCGCTGACACCTTACAGTGAGCACAGAAGGAAAAGTCCATGATGGTATGCCAGCCTCAGGTGGAGGACTTGGAAAGCCCCAGTCACAAGCTTCTGAAGAACCATAGGAGCTGACTGCATGTCCCAGGAGCTGTGGGTCTGTCCTTAGGCAGCTGAGGCTGGTTCTTCAACAGCAGGAGCTCCTTTGAGGTTTGGACCTCTTTTCCTACTGAGGTGAGTTAGGTGGCAAGGACTCTCCAGTTGCTTGCCCTTCTGAAGTATATTAACTTTAGCTAGCGATCCTGACTTCTTTTGCCTTTACCAAGAAAATGCTGAGTTCTAGCTTTTATTCCCTAACAATGTTATGCATGTTTTTAAGCATTTGGTCTTCTTGCTTGGCAGTGATGAAGGTTATTTATCATGAGCACACAGACAATTTGGTTTAGTTTCCCAAGACCCAGGGAGGGAAGGACCTACAACTGGGATTATTTTAGCTTCTTATTGGGACACATTGGATAATTGAGCCCAGTCCTCTTCATTGTTCCTTTACATTTGGTGCTTGCTTTATTAACACATTGCTGAGGTTTTTTTCTTGAAAGAAGTTAGATTTGGGTTCAGATTGGTGACAGACCTGTGGAAGGATCTTTTATGATGTGTTGCTTTTAAAATATAGCCAAGCACGAATTTTTATTACAGACAGCACTTTCAGCACCTCCCCTGTTCAGGTGCCCTTATATAAATGCCAAGAAGTCTTAAAGGCCACCTTCTCTGGGGTTTATCCAGTTTTTGACTCTCTGATGTGAATAAATCAAACCTCTGCATGGTGGCTGGCAGGTCTTTTACAACCACAAAGCCAGACTTTGGGAACAGAACAGCTTTGATATGCATGTTTTTAAAATACACAGGAACATTGACAAGCTGTTATAAAAATCAGGTGAACAAGTTCAAGTGAGTTGGAATAAAGAAACACTCATCATAGATTCTGCTTGAAATTATTTCATTGTATATTTCATTGGATTAAAGTTTTTTCCCTTTTGGAGAATCCTCGGGCTGCAGTCATGCAGAAGGTGATTTTCAACCAAAATGTTACTCAGAGAAGCTCAAATTCTAGTCATTTTATCCAGGCTCACTTTGTGTTAGCCAGTTCATAGTTATCAGTTGTTTTAGCCTAGTTTTGGAAACAGGCCTTAGCAGTTGCCTGGAACTCTGTGATGCTAGGCAATCTGTTCTGGTGGGGATTTCAGAACTTCGAGTATGTGAAGGAGCCCAATTCTGCAGAGCTGTCAGTATCTTCTCAGGAGTAATAAAGTCACCTCAGCTTCCTCTAGATAAACTTGAATGTTCTCAGCACCTGTAAGAACCAATAACAAGCTTATAATTTTAAGCAAAAAGAATGCATATAAGCTACACCCACAGAATACTCAGGTACAGGCACAAGGAAGAAACTGCATGTGCACACCAGTGCAGCTGCCCACACAGGATGGGTAGTGGTATGCCACACACCCGTCTCTCTCTGCAGTCACCTCTTTCACATATGCCTTAGAAACAAAAGGTGGCATAATGGGCATTACTCACAAAGCAAATTGTGGTATTTTTTATTTCAGCATACCTTCCATCGCCAAGCAGGACTTTCTAGCATATGAAATAGTTGCTCTGAGATAGATTATTCCTTTAAATATCTTTGTTTGTATCCTTAGCCAGAAGATATTGGGCAGGCACCAATAGTTAATGCCCCAGAAGGTGGGAAAGTGGATTTAGAAGCCTTCAGCCAGTTTACAAAAATTATCACACCAGCGATTACAAGAGTGGTGGATTTTGCCAAAAAGTTGCCTATGTTCTGTGAGGTAAGAAGACTTCCTTGCACTCCTCATGTGTATATCTGTTGTTAAAAACTATTGAAACTACTCCTGGCACGAAACTAAAAGAATCACCCTGTTTAAAATCAGAAAAATTAAAGAGACTCTACATGGATGGGACTAGAATCATCTGGAATTGTATGGGTTTTCTTTTTCCTGTGATCACGAAATCCTGATTTTGTTCATGTAGAAGTCATGGTGGTTCATTAGGAACTCAAATGTGTCTTTAGAGGTGGCCTTGAACAAAGCAAGTGAGCAAAAAGCGACTGACTAGAAGCATCTTTGAATCATTTAATCAGATCTTCCAGCACACAGTTCCCTCTGTGCTTTCTGGCTCCTTGGCAGGTACAGTATTGTGGAGTTAGGTCTACACGGTAACAAATTCTTCAAATTCAGAAAGCATCCCTATCCAGGAATGGCAGTTGCCTTATTGTGTTCTCTAAGCTTGTTTTTCCTAAACAGTGAAATTGTGCATGAAAGAGTCTGTAAAAGTAATGGATTGTCATTCCGGGTAGATACTTACACGTAAAATACACAATAAATAAATAGACTGAATTGCACGTTAGGAACACAGAGGCCCTAGCCTGATCTCATTTACACTGGGGTATCATTTTATTGAAGGACCAGGCACAATGGCTAATGATATTTTTTTCCTAACTTAAAAAAATTTATCAGAACTGCAGTCTGGAATGATATTTCAGTCTGAATGATCTTAATGATGTTTTAACATGGAAATATCCCCAATCCAGCCACAGAAGGGTGCCTGCCTGCTTGCCCACACTGCAGAGCAACACTTGGCTCTGCTGGTGAAATGCCAGTGGTGAATTACATTCAAAATGGGAGTGACCATGGTCAATGAGCATTGAGCTTCCTAACTCAGGAACAGTGTTTCTTCTTAACAATTAAACATCATTCAGGAAGGAAGTTTAAGGCAGCCATAGCATTTTACTCTTCTGTGGCTGGCAGCTTTCCTTTAAGGTCAGTCAAGGAAAGCTATTTATGTCCTCTGGCACCTACAACACAAGAAGAGGTAAATATCAATAGTTGGCATAGTGTAAATAGCTCTCCCTCACTAACCTCAGCATTGGCTCCATCAGACAAGTTAAATAGCTCTCCCTGGCTAACCTCAGCATTGGCTCCATCAGCCAAGAAAGCGTGAAATAGTGGCCAAGCATGCAGATTTTAAAATACAAGGAATGTGTCCGTAGATCAAGAGGCCACTACAGCATTCAGTGTCTGAGGGAATTTGTCTTCTCTGATTTGGCATTAGTTGGTGGGAAGCTGAGGTTGACATACTTGTTACTTTTCCATATACGGCAAGGTCTGATAGCAGAGTAAGGGACAACTCGTTGTGAACACAGAGGAGTAGGACAGCTCTCCTCCGAGTTGTCGTATAGCTCCTGCTGTAGCATAAAGAAAATGGCAACTGTTCACTCCTTTTTGAAGGGGAGAAGTAAAGGGCAGGAACCTGAGGCACTCAGCTCAATTCCATGTGTGCTGGCTGCCAATATGTCCTGCAGAGGTGAGCACCTCAGGTTCCTGCCTTCTGCTTTTTCCCCCTGCAGAGAGAAAAGGAAAGGACAATATGCGGCAGATAATCTGCCACATTTGTGGACCTCACTCCTGGAAGCAATGCTCAGTGGTAAGCATAGGTAGCATTGAAACCTGTGTAGCTGGGAGCAGAACTGACGTTCAAGCCCCTGTCCTTGGTAACTGCTGCTACTGGCAGATAAGACCGGAGGCTTGGCATCTGTGAAGCAGGTATCCCATGTATTTTTAAGAATTAGGAAAGCAGATGAAGGACAGACATAGTCAGAACACAATGATCATAAAGAAGTTTTAAGAAGGTTCAAGTAGGAAGAGAGATTCTCATTGGTTTAAGTTACTAACAAATACTTTCCATGCTGTTATCTGTCTCTTTTCCACCACTCTTCCTTCTCCTTAATTTTTTTTCTTGATTTCTCTTTTCTTTCTCCTTCTCTTATGCTTTATCTCTCCTCTCCCTTCTCCTCCCTTTCCCATCCTTCTTTTCCTCTTCCCTTCTCATCCCTTCCCTCCCTTTTCCTTCCCTTTTATTTCATTTTATTTAATTTTATTTCCTTTCTTACTTTGTTTCTCTCCCTACTTCAGTCTCAGCAGCCAAACAATGGCACTTTCATTGGGTAGTGAGACTGCCACTGTGCCTGTGCAGCCTTCCATACACTGCTGCTGAGCTGAGTGCAATCAGCAGAGAAAGTGATTTGCCCTGAACAGGATGAGTCATTCTTCTTGTGTATCAAACACTTCACACCTGAAGTTGGCATTGCTGGAAAACTAGCTGCATGATTCAACTCCTTTTTCTGACTGTGGCCAGCTTTGTGCTTAAAACTATTCTCTAACAGGAAGCAGCCTTCCACTTGAGTTGGGTAGCTGCCTGGCATCCACTCTGCACCATTTTACACCAAATCAATGTACTTGCTTTGCGAGTACATGGTTGCCATGTAAACCTGTAATCGGTGGGGGTTTCATTCTGAGTTGCGAATCGCAGAAATATAATAACTTTGTGTGAATCAGAGATTGATGGATTTTTGCCTCCTTTCAAGCCAAGTAGAAATGAGTTGCTTTTTCGTCTATGTGACCCTTGCTGTTTGAGACTGTTAGAGACAGTCTCAAAATAGTCTTGGTGGGTTTTGCTATCATTAAATTACCTGTGAAAACATAAAGACATGCTTTACAGAATGCATTGTCCTAACACATCAGCATCCTTGATAGTACTTTATAATACAGAACCTATCTCCACCAGTTCAGACAGCTTACCTTTTTTGGTATTATGGAAAAGACATGTCTAGCCACATGCCCTGAAGGTCGAGGCTTATGCACCACTGTAAAAGCTGGAGCTATACCATAGATTTTCTGTCTGTCCAGCAGTAATATGGAGAGCCTAGGGAGATCAGCCTTACTAGGCTATAAATATAGCTTAAGTTTTCTGTTGTTTAAAAGGGCAGTGAGAATTAGGGTACATGCCATACTCACTGATTGAGGTATCTTTTCTAGAGACAAGAATTTATTTCACTCCTTTTGTTTAAAAAGCTGTTCACTCTTACAGACCCTTCCAAATGTCTGTCTTTTCCTCTGGCCAGGTAAGAAGTGAGCATGGCTGGCAGTGAGTTTAACTGGGATGACTGAGGTCTGTACCAGCCCCAATTATACTTTATTTTGTTATGCTAAGATTTAAGCTGAGGGAGCTCAGGAGTAGGAGAGAAGGGTAAACAGCTGAGAACAGTGACCCCTGCAGCCATCTCAGTTAGATCCGCCCCTGATGGGAGCCAAAACCAATAGTCTATGTTACCACCAGCCTGGCACCTGACAGGTCTGCTTCACCATTCACACTTTGTTAGATCTTCCGCAAAATGGAAAGCTACCTTCTTAAGGTTTATTTGACTTAATTTTATAATGCTCCTACAAACAGTGGTCCCACGGAGAGCAGCACATCTGCAAGTTGGGTCACTTCACCTCAGCATCTGAAATAGCTTGATTTGCTTTGAGTGTCTTGCCCAGGACTAACTTGCCTATAGCTGTGTCATCACTGAAGTTCCGAAGGGTGTGGGGGGATGTTAACCTGCTGGCAGTGTCTAAAAGCAGAAGTGTGAGTCTTGAAGGTCTGTGTGGTGCAGTCAGTCAGCAATGTGTTTGGAGAGTAGTTGTGCTGTGCAAGGTAGTGTCCTGGGGGTGAACTGCACCTTCATGCTCATGGATTTATCGTAGTTGTGACACCAGCTTAGTTTGAAAAACATATGTTTTCCTTTACTGTTTATAATTTCTGCAGCTGCCATGTGAAGACCAGATCATCCTTCTGAAAGGCTGCTGTATGGAGATAATGTCCCTCCGAGCGGCAGTTCGCTATGACCCCGAGAGTGAGACTTTAACACTGAATGGGGAGATGGCAGTGACAAGGGGCCAGCTGAAAAATGGGGGTCTTGGCGTAGTGTCTGATGCCATTTTTGACCTGGGTATGTCTCTTTCTTCATTTAACCTGGATGACACCGAGGTTGCCCTTCTTCAGGCTGTTCTGCTCATGTCATCAGGTGAGAACAAAAGCATATTGGGAACCCAACCATTTTAAAACTCTTTAGTCTTTGTCACATTCCTCTTTTTAAAATGAATAGGGTATGTTAGATCTTGTAGTGCTGACTAGAGTAATGTGGGAGAAGTTTCCTCTCAAAAACTCCTTGCAGCTTAGAATTACTTTGCTCAGCACTAGGGAAAAAAACCCCAGGATATTCAGAGAGATGGGCATGAAGGTGGCTTTGGTAACACACCTGCTCAGTGTAGTACTTAGGGAGGAGGCAGGGATGATCATCAGAAAGAAATCAGATCTGGTTCTGAGCCAATTTCCCTTGAATGAAAACCTGGTTATTTAGCAATAGTTGTTTTTTTTTCCCTACATCCTGTCATGCACTGGGTGGTATGTACAGTTCATGCATGTTTCCATCAATGCTTGTATGCTCATATGGCACCTGCCAACTTACACCACTTGTTCTTGGACACTTGAGAGCTGTGCTGTTTCCCCACACAGGGACCATTTACAACTGGTCTCTTGGTGATGTAATACAGAAGCAGTACATTTCATATGAATGCAAAGTTTCTAACCTTCTCAAATCAAGTATGTTTTCAAGTATGATTCCACTGACTGTGCCAGCCCAAAGAGGAAATGTCATTCTTGGGCAGAGACAGATTTGGCAAGATTTTGGTTTAAGACCACTTTGAAGGTTGGGCATTGAATAATAAAACACAGACAGGGATTTACAAGCATTAACTATGTCTGAGACAGAAAGGTTTCCACATTAATCACAAGTCAGCACTTGACTTTCCCAGTCAAAATTTTGATTTCTTTTTAGTTCCCTCCACCATGATACATGAGTAGGGGGTTCAGAAAGACCTGCTTTCCCAGAAGTGTCTCCCCAAGAATGGCTTGTGAACAGAGCTTTCCCAGCACCCACCTGGGTGCCAATTGAGACTATCAGCCAGACTTTTGGCCTTTGTGGTTCCTTAATGCTCCATAACAGTTTTCTTTGCAGCTTTCCAGCTGTGAGACACTGGCACATGGTGCCCAGAGAAGCTGTGGCTGCCCCATCCCTGGCAGTGTTCAAGGCCAGGTTGGACACAGGGGCTTGGAGCAACCTGCTCTAGTGGAAGGTGTCCCTGCCCATGGCAGGGGATTGGAACAAGATGATTTTTGAGGTCCTTTCCAGCCCAAACCATTCTGTGATTCACCTGTGGATCAAAGCTTGACCAAAGCACTCATCGTACTGTAGAGAAACAGATAGGAAAGAACTGCGATTTAGATATCTGACAGTGAAAATATTTTGGTTCTTTATTAGTTGTTTCATAGAAAGGTATAGATAGAAGCCTTAGCTGAGATCAGGGATCTGTTGCTGTAATCACTGTAAGGAAACACATCCCAAACAGCTATCAAAGCAGGCCAAGGATGAAGAAAGGATTATCTCCTTGTTCTAATGAGGATAGTACTGATAAGTGGGGTGTCCAGGGTCGAAGAAGTTATTTGTGGCAGATCCAGAGGTCTTTGGATCCTCCTTTCATTCCTAACAACAGAGTCATCCTATTTTTCCTGATTTATGATCAGGAATTTGTTAAAGTGAATAAGTAATAACGATAATCCTGCTTCTTTGTATCTACAGATCGCCCAGGGCTTGTTTGCGTCGAGAGGATTGAGAAGTGTCAAGAGGGTTTCCTCCTGGCATTTGAACACTACATTAATTACAGAAAACACCATGTTGCACACTTTTGGCCAAAACTGCTGATGAAAGTGACAGACCTGCGAATGATCGGAGCCTGCCATGCCAGCCGCTTCCTGCACATGAAGGTGGAGTGCCCCACAGAACTCTTCCCTCCGTTGTTCCTGGAAGTGTTTGAGGATTAGAGAGACTGGAGCGGTTCTCCACACCCCCATCACACTACTGGCTGTCATTTCATCCCGTTGTCCAGCTCCTCTCACCTGTGTTTGTTCTTCTTCTTTCATCTCTTCTGTTTCTTGAGGCGGGGTTGGGTTTTTGTTCAGTTTTTCTTCTGGGGTTGCTGGGGGGCAGTTGTGTACACATGGATGAAAACATCCCTTTAACGCGAGTACTTGTGACTTTTGACTATTGCAATTTGTTCTTCGGTCCTTTGATGTGAGTGCTTTGACAGCTTAACAGTGAAAATACAAACAAATCATTCACCAGCACTAGTGTGGTCACCAGCTCACACACATCATTGCTTGGAAACTATGGGAGAGAAATTGAAGTGGCAGAAAATAAATTGGCCTCCAAGTTAAAACAGCTATTGCTAATTTGACCCTGGCAATTCTGTCTAGTATTACCTCATTTTGCAGGGCACGAGTGACCAATTCATGACAATTTCTAGCCTTCATGGTTTTTTCTATTGTAACAATCACCATTATGATCTAAGATCTCCATCATCATCATAATCACATTATTACCTGAGGATTGTTCCAGCAGATACAGTTTAACAGTGCCTCATAAATCAAGTACTTAAAATAACACAGATTTAGAAGAGACTGGCTCTTTTTTTTTTCCATGTGTATAAGAAATCAAGATCCTTCAGTTCTTACTACATTTGAAATCCAGGTAACTTCACTGGAAGGTCTGCTGGAGTAAGTGGGGGAGTATGATCCTCTGAGGTGCTTTTCCTGAGAGTGGAGAGGTCTGCTGTTTGTGAGGTGAGTGGCAAATTCGTCACTCTGAGGGATAAGGCTCTCTGTCAGTATAGCAGGCTTTCCTTGGAGTTATTCAGGGATATGAATGCTCGCAGAATGAGGACAAGAATAAAGTATACGGGGTGACCTTCAGATGGGACAGAAACCAACTGTGTTGTTAATGACACTCAAGACTGTACAGCTTTATTCCAGTAATACAAATAGTGTTGCTTGGCAGTAATCTTTTGTTTTATATATATATATAAAGTTTATATGCATGTATAGATATAATTTTATATATATATAATTACAAAACTTCAGCGGATGTCTTAAACATATTTCCATTTTTTTCTTCTTTTCTCTCTCTCCTACCTTCTCCTCTGTGTGTGTGTGTGCATTTATGTGTGTTGATCAGCCTGGTTCTCCCTCGCTGGTGTCTGTATGTGTTTTGTTTGGCTAGATTCTCTCTCCATTCCTTTAATTTATTTCCACTAACTGCACTAACAGGAATCAAACTTAGCAATGACAGGATATTGTGCTGCCAAAATCTGCAAGCCAGTACTCACAGTCCCGGAACGTTTGGAGGCCGGTGATGAGGGCACGATAGGTGGAGGTTCCTCTCTGTCATACATCTCCATTCAGGGGTGTTGTCCCTGGGTTTTATAAACTTGATACTAAACCGTTCTCTGAATTTGTATGATCTACATCAAAAGCATCCTTCTGTTCTTCCTGGGAACCAGAGATTCAGTTCACCTATTCTGCACTTCCTCATACCCCCTGTTCTTTCATGTTGTGCATGCATTTATACCAGTTTCTTTCTCTGCTATTTATGGATACATTTGCCTGGCAAGTCAACGGGCATTGTTAGGGTGGATGTGTTGACTTTCAAAGCTCATGGCCCGTATCTTAATCCGTATGTTATTGTTTATCCCCTCATGAAAACATGATACTCAGGAAAATTTACCTTGTTGGTGGAACACAGTATGTGTGTGTCAGGGGTTGAATTCTTCCAACCCCTCTTTTCCTGCATCATTGATAAAGCATTTGGAGTGCTGTTGGGTGTGTTTTCAGGGATGTGGAATCTTGTTCTCCCTGTTCTTTGATACCGTATGCACCTGTGATGAGGTGTAAGCACTGATGTTATCACTTAGGGGTTTGTACCCATAATTTTGTGAGAACATAAACCACAATGGGGTGTTTAGGGTCTTTTGTAGGTAGCAAGGAAGACAGACCATTGGAAATTTGCTCTTAAAAGTTTGCTGATATTGAAGAACCTCCATTGTGGGCTCCATCTTGATGCATCAACATCAACAGTCTCTATCTAAATTCCTTGTAGAGAACTATTTCTGGGGGACAAGGAGTTAGAAACTTCCTAGCTTTTTGGAACACGAGGCCAGACAATGTGATGAACTCATATGTACTCCTGCAGAATCTCAAATGAGCAGCATCCATAGTAAAGAGTGCAAGATACCTGATTTGAGGGGTGGTTTGGTAGGGAACTGATAGAACATAGGGAAAGCAGAAAACCAACAGACCCATTACTTGTATCTATACCCACAATGTCTTGCAAAGAAAAGTGTGCATGTCTTCTGGAGTTCTACTCTGCCACAGATCTGAGCATGGAGTTCCTCATGAAGCCAGTGCAAGTATATCATCTCTTTGCTAAATATGATCCTGAGCTAGTGTACAAGCTTTTGACTCTGATGTGGCTTGGACGACATGTTTCTCCTAGTAGTACTTGCAGTGATCTCACTACAAGGTCCATGATGCTTCATATATTTTTCAGAGCTTCAGTTTCTGGAGTTCTGCTGCTGCTTGAGAGGTTCCTTCTCTCATTAAGGACAACAATTCCTACCCTTAGGGCTATAAAGAAAATCAGTAGCCTAAATGTTAACTACTTAGGTGGGAAGTCAGTACCCATCCGTGACTTAGCTCATTACTGTTGGGGCCCTCATGGCTGGCTTTTGAACACTCGGGATTGTCAGGACTGTGTTAATCAAAACATAAATAAAGATCAGAGGCTAGAAAACAATGTGGGTGTTACTGGATTGACTTCGGGAAAAAGCAAGAGGAGGAAGACCTTGAAGCGCCCTGGACAGAACTGCACCTTGAGACAGTGCTGAGAATTAACACTTTGCACGCTGCTGTAAAAATCATTGCTTGTACAGGAACTTGGCCCCGAGCTCTACCATGGCGAGTTACAAAGTTTTAGAACAGCTTGCATAAATGAATGTCTGAATTCAGGCATGTAAGCTGCATTTGGGCACCTGAGTTAATGGCCTGATTTCCCAAGATGCTGATGCAGTTCGGGGTTGTGCTTAATCAGGGTTCAGAAGATCAGGCTTCCTTCCTTAGGTGGCTGCAGATGGATTGAAGTGCTGAAAATGAGGCAACCAACTTTGACAGGTTCGGCAGGGCTCTAAGCAGAAAGGACATATGTCAACATACTTCTCTAGCTTTTTAGATTAAGCTGGAGTCTGGCCCAGATTAACAGAGCAGGATTAATAGTGTTCAATTGGAAACTAAGACCAAGCTCTTAGTTTGACAGGTTTGATGTGCTGACATCTAATGTCCCCTGATCTCCTACCCATCTTATTTTGTGTGACTTCATATACTCCCTCAGTATGACTGCTGATTTATGTGATGATGAGGGCAAAACTAGATCACATGAGGATGTTCTTGAAGATTCTTGCCAGTGGATACTGACTGTAGTTCTGCAACGACATAGTCGCTTTTAACCATCCAAGTGGCAGACATCAGTACTGCAGTCAGCGTGCTTTGTAGTAGCTGGCCTTCCAAGTAAAATAACACATACACTATCCAGTGCAGTGCAGAATCTCATTTCTGATGGTGCCACGTAAGTCTCATGTTTTCTTTGTTGTCTGTGTGTTGGTCTTACATAGGAGATTCTTCCTGTCAAATCTGATTGTCACCGTTCCTGGTTTTGCCCTGAGTAACACTTGCATTTAGATACTCATTTCGTGTGTAATCTCAGTTAAGTTATGATATTTATAATGACATATATAGTGTGTGATAATGATTTTTGTTTACATTCTGCCAAAATACAGACCTTAAAGATAGACCTCCAAGGTCCAAAATTATTCTTGAGCAGACTGCTTGCTTCTTCAGAGGCAAGCATCAGAAAAGAGTTAGAAACTGTCCAGAAAGACCATTTATATCAGCAATCTGCCAGGACAGGGCTGTTGATCACAAGCGGAGCATGTCATTGCTAGTGATGTATTTTTATGCTATGGAACTCTAACCTGTATGTGTCATATTGACTTCTTGCTGCATGAATCATAAATTATACAAATCGGTCTTATGGTTTTGAGATGTAGCCAGCATTCCTAAGGCTAAACCTTTTTCACCGGTGGAATTAAAATCCACAACCAAGGAACATATTCCTCTCACTGTGAGAGTAATTGAAAGTGTTCAACATTTATCTTTTCACAAAGGAAGAGGCAACAGGACCTCTTAATGTGTCTTGTTATTGTGATCATCTGGAAATGATTGCCAGACGTTTCCTTTTGATACAGCGATGAAGTGATCTGTATTTAAATTTTATAGAGAGAACTTTATTCTAGTGTGATAGAGATTTATTTTCCACTTAAAGACTCAAAACGAAGTGAGCACAGTTTGATTTTTTTTTTTACTATGGTATATTTTTGCTTTAAAATTAAAAACAAACAAAAAAAAAAGGTTTGGCCTTATCACAAAATTTTAGCATAGATGTTAGCAAATGCAAAGAGTATGCATTATTCGTGTGTATCCACATTGACTGATGTCGCCTTCAAAAAGCAATATTGTGCAGGTAATAAGTTGTTTGTGACTGTCCATTGCACAGTTTACCTTCTTTAAAAGCTAATCTTGTTTATGCACAAGACAATCAAATGTAAATCTACATCAGCACCCGGGTGTGGATTAAATTTATGTAAATTACTGAGCACAATGTAAAACATTAAAAGACACTTTATTTAATTACACATTTAATGTTGGTAAAGATAGTATCAGGGCATGAACTAGCTGACATACTGTAATTTCTTTTTCTCTTTTTCTACTTCCTTCGCACTCTTCAGTTTTAGTTTGCTCATAAATACATCAAATTAGTCATTTGTAATCTTTTGGAAGAGAAGGGTGGTTTGGTTGTTTATTTGTTCTTATGAAGCTGGTTGGGACAATGTCTTACTTTGTCTGTGAGGTTTGTGGGTTTTGCTTATTTGGTTTATTTTTTTTTATATCAGTTTCATGCCCTGAGGGTAAGGCAAACATTACACCATACAGTAAAAAACAAAGTACCTTGGATGATGTATTTTTGCAAACAGTGTTAAGAGTTATGCTAGATTGGTAATATTTTTTCAGCCTAAAATATATTAAAACAAAATCTGTGATCACAAATGTTTTAAACTATCTAAAGAGAAAATTTGTATATTTGGGGGAAGAAAATAATTTTTACATAGCTTTTGTATGCAGATATTAAAATGTAATTATGAATATAGTGGGCATAGATAACTGTGTAAGCTTGAATTCTAAAAAAGAAAAAGCTTATAACTGAAAAGTCCTCCTGGTGTCTCTGTCTCTTTGTTGCTGGCTGTTTTGTCAGCTCTGTCATGCACTTCAAGCTGCTGGAATGAGAAAAGTAGGATCCAGAGTACAATGGTGTATTAAGCTGTTCACATTCCTATCCTTCTGCATCCCTTTCATCATCTGCATCGTATCTTGCCTCCTCTCCTCCCCTCCCTTGGGCACCCTACCAAAGATTTTCACACTTCCCCACTTTACACGTCAGCCAAACTTAATTCACTCCATTGAACTAACTTGATTTATGTCTCAATTACATTTTTTAAGGGAATGCCCTTTCTTGCCTTCTCCCTTCCCAATCTAGAGGGGCATGGTATGACAGGAGCAATAGGCTTCCTGTCTCTTCACACTTCACATGCCTCAGTCTCATACCTGTTGGAGAAGCTCTCCTCATTCAGATGTTATCTCTGCTCCCATATTCCTTTGCAGTTTTGATTTCTCCTCCAATTCTTTCATTCCCCTCAGGAAGAAAAGCAAGACCTGGAATCTGGATCCAAAATCACTTCTTAGTCTGCCCCATGTGGGAAACCTATTTAATGCTGTTGCCTCACAGGGATTTTCACAGGCATTTATGGGCCAGCTCCTCTTCCTGCTCCTCTTCCACATGAGATGCTGGGAGCCTTCAAATGGATGCTGAGCTCCCTGACCTCCCTCTGCCTGGCATCAGTGTCCCTGGGCAGTGCTGTGCCAGCACCTCCAGGGTTAGTTCCCACTGTTGCCTGTGGGAATAGGGACTGCCTTCAAAGGCAGAAGCTCCATCTGAGGAGAAATTAAATCCTTGCTCTGCCCTCAATTAGATGTCTTCAAGCACTTCATTTCAGGCACCTGAGTGAGGAAGTCCTGCCAAAGCCTCTGCTGGGTTTGCACTGAGTGAGCAGTGATGTGGCTGCTCAGGCCCTCCAGGACCAGCTCTGGAGCAAGGAATCTGCTGCTGTGTAATAATTGTTTACTTGATGTGAATAAATAACTGTGCTCCCACAGCCCCCAGTGCATGGGCTGTGATGTTCTCAACCTTCGTTTGTAGTGGTGGAGTCTTTCAAAAAGTAGCATGAGATCTGTGAAGAGGAGCAGTGTTCTGGCAGCCACATTTGTTTGCTTCAGTGCATATTTATCACTGCAGAGAAGGATATGAAAGATGATCAGTTCTCCCCCAGAGCAACTGCAGTGGCCGTGAGTGTGTTCTCAGCCTGTTGTGAGCTGCCTTGAGCATCCTGAGCCTGTTGAACACACAGCTGCAGTTTGTCCTTCCCTTAGTGACAGTGGGTGAGGGTTTTCTTCCCTCAGAAACTGAGCCACATCTAAAGGATTTTCTCAGTGTGAACTTAACAGTCTAACATTGAACAGCCATGTGTCTTATAGTCATGAGCTGTGTGGTATTCCCAATAGCACCAATGGTTTCAAAGTGAACCATATTCATATTGAGTGATTGCAGATATACTATCTTTGAAATAAGCAAAGGATAAGTACAGAAGCCTCTCCACTCTATTTATCATATTGCAGTACTCCTCTACCACGTGGAGAAGACTCCTTTCCAGATTGGATCAGACAGCATTTTTCTCTCCTCTCATGCCTATGTCTGGGGGGGAAGCACTGGCCCTGCAGTTACTGACTCAAGCTGCCTTGGTAGGCACAAAGATGTGACAGAAACCCCTTTTGCCAGGGTCAAACAGCAGATTTCAAGAATTAAAATAAAAGAGGAAGCCCCTTTGGATAAATTATGAGAGCTTTGAGACTTCTGAGGTTAAGGAATAACAAAAGACTTGTAGGATTGCTGAGCTAGAGGACCCCAAGGCAGAAAAAGAAAAGGTTCTCAGGTCATCCTGACCTTGTGGTGCCTTGAAAAACCACAAACTTGGAGAAGTGGTACAAGTTCAGTACCCTGTTGTGCAGAACTGGGGTGGTGTTTTACAGGGAAAAAGAAGACAGTCTACAGAGGACTGTGTTTGGAAAACAGTGTGAAAAAGTAGAAAGGGAGATCAGCAAATCAAAAGCAAATCCAGGAGTGAGTCATTTCATAAATGCCATTGGAATTTGGATTTGCAGGATGCTGTCTGAATGGGTATGGGAGTAGCTTTAAGCAGTGTCTCTCTGAACTGAAATGTTGCAAGAATAAAAGCAGTATCAAATGGTGAAAAGTATGTGTTATAGGTAGCTGCAAGGTCTTTGATATGTCCCTGCTCAGAGGTAGGAGCAAAAAGGGGAAGAAGTCCTTGATGGAACAACTATAGAGGCAGAAAGCTTCACTGTCTGATGTAATGTTTAAAATGGAAATGAAAGCTTGGGCATAGCTTAATGTGTATATAATGCTGCAGTAGGAGTTGTCTAGGGCTGAAAATACATCCAAAGTGAAATCTGAAAGACATCTCCACTGTAAGGAGCAGGAAAATAAAAAGTTTGAAAGTCAAAGACCTGAAACAGACCTCACAAATACAGCAATATCTGAGGATGAGGCAGTTCCTGGCAAGTGGATAAAGCACTAAAAAAGAAAGGAAAGAAAGAAGAGACAGAGAAGGAAAGAAAGAAAGAAAGAGGGAGGGAGGGAAGGAAAAACCACTATTAGTAGAACAGAAAGAGCAGAACAAAATGCATGCCCAGGGGTAAACCACTCAATGTGCACATGGACTTCACATGGTCCAGACAATCCTAGATTTGTTTGCTCATGATGAAAACATGCATGACTTTGGGTTATTGTTCTCTTTCTCTCTCCAGAATTAGCCTTCTTAGGGAAAGGCAAAGGGTAATGTAACATAGCCTTGCACCTTGAATCGGTGTTTACTAAGGTGTAAGAGAGCAGCTGCAGTAACTTTGCAGCTTTAGTGGAAGCATGTGGCTCTGACCATGTGTTGCATCAGGGCCTGCTTAACCAGCACACTCTGAGAAGTGCTGTCACAACTGTAAGGAAGATACAGAGCGAGGCTGAAGTGCCAAATACCATCTCTTGCTTTCGCAGTAGAGTTTCAGGTTAGCATCCGTCAGCCTGGGACCCTTACTTGATGAAAAATGATGTTAAGTTCTTGAGCAGTCAGATTTAAAGAAAAAGCTGAAAATAATTGATGTGTCTGAAAGGATGAATCTTGTGTCCCCCAAATTCAGAGCTGTAGATAACGGCAAAACATAAGAGCCATTACAAGATGCAAAACCATGAACATCCCAGAGGACTGAGTCAGGGAGGGGCTTGGGAACATCAAACTCAATACACTTTTGTGTGGCTAGGAGTTCCTTTACTTCTTCTGGACAGAAATAACTGTTCACATTTCTAGCCTTGCTGATCTGACTTGCCTCAGGCCTTGACTTCATACAGTTGCACACACTTACATGCTGGTTTTCCCACATGTTTTTTCCTGAACTGGAGATGATGACAGTGCTTTCAGCTCCAGAACAATCTTCACCATTTTTCCTTTTTTTGGTGGGAAAGCAGGTGGTGATAAGGATTTTAACCAGGAAATGTCAAGACAAGATGGGTGCCTAGGACAGGACGAGAGGCTGGACTAATAAGCCAGGTTTCAGAATCACTTCCATGAGCTGCGATGCTGCAGTTTTCTCTTTCTGCAGCTCCAGGATGCTGATCCCTGTAATATTTTCATTTCCATCAAGGAAGTAAATAAGATTTTCTTTTCCTTTTTCTGGGCTTCAGAAGAGACTTTGAAGATGTTTGACTTCCTCAGAGTCAAGATGTTTGACGATACAGAAAGTTTGACTTTCTGCAAAGTCAGGTGGGCCCCTCTCTGTTGTTGACGGTTCGTGTCTGCTGCAGGTGAAACTCTCCTCTTGCTCTATGTGTATTTTAAGCAAAGGTTGATCAGGAAGAGGGAACGCTTTGCACTGACCTTCGTTTGGCCTTCGCTCCTACATGTAACACACAAGTACACACTGATGCTTTGACACTTTCTTTTTCAGCATGTGGTAGTAGCTCCTGCCTTTGGATAGGAGTTCAGGTGCCAAGGTCTGGTAAGAAGGAAGGCTATTTTGGGTGGATGCCAGTGCTTCCCATAGAAAGGAATCTGCCATCACTCTAAAAGTACTGCAAAACCTTTTGTTCTTTGTGAGAGGGAGAAGATTTTTCCTGTTGCATGAGTTAAGGATCACCTATGAAAACCTCGCTCTTCTCTGCTATTGCAAGCTGTGGGATAGCTCAGGACTGTGTTATTCTTGGACTAGATTTAAAGTAGTCTAGCACTGAACCCAAGAGCATATTCTGAGCTTTAATTTGCCTGGCCCTAATTTTAGAAGTTGATGTGATATTGTATTAAGAAATTTGCTTCTTGCCTTCCTTCTGAGCTTCCATCATGTTCCTGAAATGGGTACTGAGTGCTTTGTACTGAATTTTACCATTTTTTTCCTCTGCCACTTCAGGAAGTAGGGTGCCAGGAATGATTTTTGTATAATGCAAAATGATGACTAGTAATAAACCCAATGCTTGAAACTGATTTCATAATTCCTTTTCTTAAAAGAAGATTTCCATTTCCCTTCTCTGTGTATACCTGCATGTAAAATGCCTTATCTAATACAGAAATGTATCCTTCAGCTTCTGCATTGGAGCATCAGAGTTTTATTGATTTTTAAGTGCAAATAAGGTAACCAACAGATGTAAACTACAGCCTGCAATAAGTAAACAGAGAGATAAGTGACAGTTTAAGGTTTGTCTGAAGAGATGACCTAATTGATGATGATGGGGTTGGATTCAGGCCTAAAAACTGTTCAAAAAGTATTGTCCTGTTTTGCCAGGGCTTTTGTCAGGGCAGGTGTACCTACCACAATGGGCCATCCCTGGAGATATTCAAGGCCAGGCTGGATGTGGTTCTGGGCAACCTAATCTAGTCGAGGATGTCCCTGCTCATTGCAGGGGGGTTAGACTAAATGACCTTTGAAAGTCCCTTCCAACCCAAACCATCCTCTAATTCTATGATTCCATTACATTTCAAACTGGATTAAAGATAAAGCTGATATTCCAATTAAATAAGATGTTTTATAAAAACATTCTTCTTTCCAGAAACTTTCTTGATTCTGCAACTCAGGCATTGCTCTTCAGATATAACATTGCAGTTTATTCTGAGGCTCTAGAATGGTCATGATAACTGGGAAAACAAAAACCTTCATCTGGAACAAAACAAAAACCCGTTTTGGAAATACAACCATAGACTCTCACGAAGATCTCCCCAGCCAGGCTGCCCCTCTCAGTTCTTATCAGCTGGTCCCTCTGCACAATGCCAGAAACTGTCAGAGAAGCTCCAAACTCCAAGGACCCCAGCCTGTGCAGCAGAAGTGGGACGCATAGCACCCACATCAATCATTATAGGAGAGAGAGCAACTGAAAGCTTTTCTTTCAACTACCTTCTTTCTCAAAGTACTTTGCCAGAACTGCAAAAGTCACAGAATATACAAACTATAACAAACTTCAGGCCAAGAAGCTTGACAGACTATATCATGAACAGGATCTAGAAACTACTTACTTAGATTTACCCTTCTGCCTCCTCTCCACAGTCATGATTTCACAAGATTTGCTAGGGAGACTGCAGTTTAAACAGAGGAGCTTTGCCCAAACCAGTAGCAAAAAGTACCAGAGAGCTTAAAGCAAAAAACAGGAAACTTCTACACCACAGGAATCCTGAGTGTTCAGTTTAAAAAGGATTCACTGATGGGAAAATGCTAAATATTGACTTGAGGGCAGTAAGGATGATACATGTTCAGAAAAGAGAACATGAGAACAGTTTTTCAAGAAAAAAAAGCAGATGAGAGGTCTAACTTAAAAGCATATTTTGCCCTTCATGGGGGAAATCTAAAGCTCTATGACTATGCAAAAACCCTGGGACAAGTGTTTAAGACTTTAAGGGCTGAGGAACTCCATTGAATACAAGGCTTTGTATGAAAAATTTGAGTTGTTTGGGGTTTTTTTTAGCTATGACTTGCTTGAAAAGGGATGATGAAACCATGCCATAAAGGCCAGAAAATGTCCATTTACTTTCTTCCAAGTATCAGACAGACCCTCCAGAGATAAGAATGGCCATTGCCACAGCCCAGTCTTTGCTGCCTCCTCTCTGGATGACCCTCAGAGCTACGCTGAGGGATGGTGTTTATGGAGGGCAGCAGTGACCTCTTCTGTCAGCTCCGGGCCAGTGCCCACCTTGCTGCTCAGCACTATCCACTCTAGTCATGACCAATATAGACAGAATCATAGAATCATCTGGGTTGGAAAAGACCTTTAAGATCATCAGGTCCAGCCTTTACCACAGCACTGCCATGACCACCACTAAACCATGTCACTGAGGGCCTCATCTACACGTTTCTGAACACTTCCAGGGACAGTGAGTCCACCATTTCCCTGTTCCAATACTGATCTCTTTCTTAATTTGAAAGGGTGATCCAGTACCTGATCATCCTCTCAAACAAGCTCCTGCTCAATTCTTGCACAGCCTAGAGGCAAGGATCTGGCACTGCATTGACTGGGAGGAACACCTTCATCCTCTTCTTGGGGCCAACAGTTCTGCACTTGGCCCATTTGGTCAAGACATTTGGTAGGGCAGGAGTAGTTTTAGAAGAATTCCAAAGTCAAATAGAAGGCTGGGGCACACAACCATTTCTGAGCTCTCCTGCCCTTTGGTGAGCCCACCTGAACCCCAAACTCAATACCATACATGGCCTGACATGGCTGATCCCACACTATCACTGCACCTAAGAGACACAGAGACAGTCCGGAGATCCTGCACCACATCCTGGTGTGTTCAGTTCCATGGCACCACACAGAAACATAGTTCATCAACTCCTCCTTTAACAAACTTAGATCTGAAATTGCCACAAAGGCACTAACACCTTCCCCAAAAATGTGGGGGAGCCCAAACTAGCCCGGGACAAATAGAAGACCTCTCCAGCCTGAACTGCAACTCCATGAGCCTCCCTGGTCTCCATGGGTAATTGTGGGGCAGTTTCTCCAATCCAGGGCACAGATGTCAACTCTGTCCTCAGCTCCAGTCACACATGAGAGGAAGAAAAACCATCAACATGCTAGTTGAAAATAGTAATTCCTTCCTGGCCTGTGCCATCACAGGGTCTCTTTCCAGCTATTTCTGGTATGATGAACCAATGATCTATTTTCATCCTAACCCTTCTCCATCTTCTAGTATTTAGAGACCATGCTGTCCTTCTGTACATGGGAAAGTCACTTCTTTATTACATGTAGTCCCATTTATTCTGTTTGATTTTTGTTGATTTTTATCACCAATTTTATGCTGCCTTTTCTATAAAATGTGGTATGTTCTTTATGTGCAGATATAAATTTCACTTCTATTTGCTTTCCTTGGCAGGGATAATATTGTAATTTTTAATTCTTTATAAAAGTCTTGTTGCTGGCCATAGTAATAAATTAAATTGTTTATCACAGATGGTTTGGTTTTACGATCATGTGCTCATCTACCTTTAGAGAGTGTTATTTATGCAGAAATAACTGAGTAAGTTAACTATCTAGGAAATCTTAGGTAGAACTTAATAATGTCCTTAATATAGTTTTGTACTTTAAATCTGCAAAGAGGTGACACAAGCAGTTCCTGCTCTTTCTCACCTTTTTGTATGATAGCATAGCATACAGCCAGAGTCCATGCCAGGCTTTTCAGTATCTCAAGAACATAACCATCATCTGATCCAGTGTGCCATGGAAGGAGATGTCCTTCCAGGTGGGCACAGGCATTAAACTGCAGTCCCCTGTGCTCTGGCTTCTCTCCTATTCTCTGTCTTGCTTGTAACATACACCCATTGACAGACTGCAGACTAAGCCAACCAGCCTTTTCTGGCATGTTGGATCACTGACCGAAAAAGAGCTCTCTTCTCCTTTTTAATATACTTAGAAGGAGAATAGGAGGCTGGATCCAACTGATAGTCTGTTCCTGATCTGGCAGGTCTAAAAAAATACATGGAAAGAACTGGTAAGACTTTGTTTATATGTCAGACATATCCTCAAAAGTAGACCTGTAATCTAGCCTTATCTCACTGGTTTGGAGCAATTCAATACAAAGGAAAAATATGTAAGGAGAAGGTAGATAGAAAAATGCCAAAGAGCACATATACTCTCAATGATAACTCCTGGTCATTGAAGATCAAGATGGCAGAGAGAGATGCACATTCTCTGAGCTCTGTTACAGCAACTACAATAAATATGACAGAAACAGAAGGCAGAGGAGCTTTTACTGATAATACTTCTTTAATTAAAATGTCCCATATATATCGTCAGGAAAAGAAAGAAATACACTGTGGGGAAAGAGGTGCTAATCTCAGCATAGTGCAGAGAAGGTGTTCGCAATTTGGCATCCTCTCATTTTTTCCTCTTAGGACATTCAGTGTTTTACACTGTAAATACATTAGGTCCTTTCTCATTTGTGTTAAATGAATTTGAGAGATGGAAAAAATGGCATATACTTACCTGGCAGGGGAGACACCATGATCAGGCAGGTGGTTTTCCTGGGGCGAGGCTCATCCCTTGCACTCCGGGTGTGCTGACCCCATACAATCAGTAAGAAGATTGCACAGTTTAGCATCAACAATCTGAACTTCTTTAAACCGTGCACAACCAGAAAGTGACAGCTTTTGGTTACATCTTACACATAAATTACCAAATGCAACTCTACTGCATTTCTATTCGAACAAAAGATAGTAACTGTTCCCTCAGCTGGCAAGACCTTTACTTCTCCTGTGCCAAAGTAACTGAAATAAGAATTGTAAAGATTCCAATTTCTCAAAAGATGTAAGTCCCCTGACTCCCAGCTTTCTTTCTCCATTGTGTTATTTAAAATCCTGACTTCGAGACCTTTTTCCACAAGCCACTCGTAAGGCATATTTCGTTTGCAGAGTAATCTAGCTCCACCAAGTGACAGTTGTTGTGATTGCTAGTATACACCTGCAGAGAGAACACAAATCTGGCCCTAAATACCACAAAAGCCAGTAACATCGAATTTTCATTGGAACGCTTCCAACTCCAGTAATCCATTTCCCTACATTATTTCTCTGTAAGACCATCGAGGGGTAGACGGGTTGCAGGAAAGCAAACTGTTGCCCACAGACCAATTTCACCGCCTTCCGGAAATGTGATGGGAACTAAGAGGGCAGTATAGGAACAGCCATACTGTGTGTCCTTTTTCATGCAAAGGTCTGAAAGCGCATTCACTGGAAGGCTCAGACAAAGTGGAGAAGCTTGCTGACACGCAGCCATGAGGCAGGATGTTCTCATACCTATTAAATACAACCATTTTTAAAATAAAAGCTACTCTGAAAGAAATGAGTGAGGAGGTTGAAGGCCAGGGACAAACAGTTCACAAGACAGTGAAACAGATTGCCTTGGAAGGCCCTGTTTATGAGCCCACTCGGAGATCCTACACATAATCTTTTACAAGTATAGAAGTGTGGGGGAAAATAGATGTGGTCAGACCTGGAACTGATACGATCAGATATTGGCATTGGATACTTTTTCAACCTTGTTTCCTAGTCATTTGTAAGTTTTAGACAGTAGGATTTTCTTTACTATCATTAGTATTTGCATTTTTATCATTTAGGGTGAGGAAGGCTGTGGAACTGTTGAAGTAAGTTGCCTTTCTTTAGTCCAGAGTTCCCCTTCAGTGAATAACTAGCAGAGAGACAAACAAAATTGGTAAGCAGCGCACTGACCAAAGGCATGACTGTACATACACATGCATACAGATCTGCATGGGTGCACAGAGACACACATAAAACACACTCAAAAGATGTATAGGCCATTACAGATCAACATCTTGGGTATTACAGTTCTCTCTGTCATGTTCCCTAGCTACAGTGAAATATATCAGAAAGTTTGAGGTGTTCTCAGTTACATGTTCCTTTGCAAAGACTACATGAAGTGAAAGACAAGGAGAAATTTCTCAGCATGGTAAGTGGGATGAAAGTCAGAGAAATTACAGGAAAAAGTAGCTAAACTGGCTCCAGATAGGATGGAAAGAAATTCTCAGGCAAGGCTACACAGAAATTGTTGCTACTCA
Source organism: Nestor notabilis (assembly GCF_000696875.1). NCBI lineage: Eukaryota > Metazoa > Chordata > Aves > Psittaciformes > Psittacidae > Nestor > Nestor notabilis. The sequence goes on along the minus strand of NW_009925239.1, from coordinate 46,191 downwards.
CTAAGTTAACTGTAGAGACATCTGCTAAGACGTTGTGATCAGGACAAGAACTGAGGATGCCCTTTTTTCCATTGAATTCTGTCTCTCTGAAGAACCAGAAAAGCTTTACCCTGTTTCTTTCCCAGGCTCAGCCAGGATGCTGTCTTTGGCACCCTCAGATACTACTTGGTTTGAGTTACAGACTGGGGGACTTCTGGGCAATGGGAAAGGCAATCCTTTGGATTTCAGGCAGCACAGTAACACTAACAAACAGCATCACATTCTTCTGGCCCATCAAGACAACAGCCCTAGAGATAAAAATCCTAACTATACCAAACTGGAAACCGAACATTGAAGAAATAGCATCCAATATTCTGATCTAGAAGCAGAGCTGGTTTTCTTTTACGATGCCAATATGCACACAGCACACTGTTACTATTGTTCCTGTTCTTCACCGCATTACACTGTGCTGCCAGCATCCAGATTTCTACTTGTGGTCATGATATGATTAATATTCAGCTGTCGTATTGTGACAAGTATTACAACAACAGCTCTGTGCTAGAATATTTTTTTTTACCTATGTGTGAGCTGCTTTCAGTTTTGTCAGGTTTCATCATCATCGAGATCCACTGTACCGATCAGAGACATTTTTGTCTCATTATACCACTGTTCTACTTTGAACTACTTAATCACCAGCAAAAACGGAGAACTATTAGTGAAGAACCATGTATTTTAAAATTTAAAAAAAAAAAAAATAGGAAAGTATTCTTCAAACATTATATGCAAAAAAAGTTTTGATAATTAATATCCTGTTCAGCAGTTACTGGGAAGAAATACTACAAGTTTTTTGGCCATTTACTTACTGAAGTCTTGCTTCAGTCATGCAGAGACAAGGATAGTATGTGTGTGTACATTTATCTGGGGTGCTTGAGGCATACTTTGAGTTGAAGGTACTGGGTGTTTGCTGGCTTCTGGCTGTGTGTTTTATTACTGCTGTGCAATGGAGAAACTGGGGAGGAGGGGGAAGTCTAATGAACTGATGGATAATTTAAAGATACACACTCTGTGGAGGAATTCAGAAAAAATATAGTGCAAATATATGTTTTATTGACTTCCGTTTCCCCTTTGGTCATTATGTATAGTAACATTATACATGTTATTATTGTATAACAAACAGTATCAATGATGTCACTCATTGGTATGTGTATTTTTGTAATGGTTTCATGAGATGAGGATATACCTGTGGCATTCTAGATTTTATCTTAACTTAGACCAGTACATTGAAGTACTGGACCAGTACATTGGAGTATTAATAATTATGTCTGTAGAGAGAAGAAGAGGCAACTGTATCTACATAATAACCCCGTATATATTTTCTTCTTTGGACTTTCTTCCATAAATCTGAATGCTTATTCATCTTTTACCTACTTATTTGCACTAAACTGGTGAATAACTGAAAACATTTTAGAATAAATCTGTACATCAAGAAGACCATGATACAATTAACGTGTTATTGTGGCTACAACGATTTTGAGCATATGCCTTTTACCTTAATGAGACATATGTTGTCTCATACGAAATTAACTCATGCTTGTTTGCTGTTACTGTGTATGTGCTGTTTCGGTTGTGAATATGCTAAAATGTATCACTGAAAGAAGAAACAGAGAAAGCAAAAAAAAGCCCAGAAAAATCTCACCCATAGGAACTAAAATGACATTCTGTAACTCCAAAGGTAACTGACAGCAGCACAGTCCTGCTTGTCATTCACTGACCAGTCAGTGGAGAGGAGCACAGAGCACGCTTTACACTCTAACTGCATCTGATAATACACATAACAGTGGACTATGTTTACCTTTTTCTTCATCCTCACACTTTGCTCCTTGTTGTATCTATCACAGTTTTCAACCTATCTCTTTGGATAAAAGTAGTGACATATGGGTCATTCTACAACCCTGTCCAAGATGAGCTACCCTGATGGTTTTACACCATGATTGTCATTGCCTGATGCAGGTCAGGAGGCACCTGAAGTCATGGAAGGAGTATCTTAGCTGAGTTTCTGGAGGATACCCCTCTGCCTACATCAACAAAAGCTTGCTATGAGTCACCTGGGCATGGTGGGCCTCTTGCCCCAGTCATTTGCTACATGACCAACAGCTATCACCAAAAATGTGTTGACAAAATCAAATACAGTAGGTCTAATCATTTGACCTGACAAAGCCACTGAAGTTGCTTCTGTGACCAAAAGTAGTAGAAATCTTCAAATAATTTTCTACTAAGGACTGTATTACCGATTTCTCTTCCAAAAATCCAATAGAAACGTTATAATTCCCCTTATTTGAAGGCTTTGATCATGGAAGCAACAAAAGCAACTAATTAACATTGCATTGGACATTTTGTATCCAACTTCTTGCTTAGGTGGGAAAAGCAACTTTCTGACTTAAAAGCACTTTATTTAGAGCTCTAGTAGCACATGCTGAACAACAGGTAACATCAAACTCTGATGAGAAGTGCCTGGAATGCTCCCAGAATCACAGCTTTGATTTCTTTAGTTTAATGTAACTGTATAATATGACTGTATCAATGTGGCAGTAAAGGGAGTTCAAGCACGAGTTAAGATGACATCTTTTAATTCTCTGCCAACCCCAGTCACTGAAACAACTCTTTTGACATTAAAATACACCTATCAGCAATAAACTAATCCAGACACAATATAGGACTATCTTCATAGAGGAAAACATTTATCTACTTACAGTAGAGGGTCACTTGAGCTAGAACTGTTGACTACTTGAGAAGATTCATTATAAAAGTATTAAATAATACAGATGAGTAGCTTGCAGAATAGCACTAACAAAGAAATAAAAATGGTTTAAGATATGAGCAATCTAGAACTGAGCACAGTTTGATAACAGTTTGTCAGTACCACTAATACCAGAAGTAAGTAAAAAGCAATGAGAAATTGTTCTTTTCTTGATAAGTATAATTCTGAAAAAAAGGAGCACGTAACTTGGACTGCTTTTGGATAGTCAAGAGGAAAGCAAGATAACATCGTTCTTTAAGTAGTGAGCATATTTGTATTAAGCAATGGGATGACTAATGGCTTAAAGAATTCATCAGCATTGCTAGAAACCACTAATTGCTAGTTAGCCAAATGCAAAACGCGTTAGCCATCAGTGAGGCAAAGTTTACAGTAAAAAATACTATTTTGGTTACACCAGCTGCTATTTGGCTGGAAGACCTAAAAAGCTTAGTCTAATCAAATTATTAATCAACTAGATAATGAATTATTAATCAATGAGATAATTTTAGAGGCACCTGTTTGCAAGGTGACATGTAAAGATAGTGTCTGTTGTACAGGGGGATATGCCTAACTGTTGGGATGAAAAAAGAGGGGAATGTTCATGGGGTGTTAGGATGAAAATACTTGTACAATATCATAAAGCCAGTACTATGTTGAGCACTTATTCCCTAATATCCAGTAGAGTCCTTTTTACCCCCAAGCTTGCAGGGCCTTGGGGACTTCCTGAGGTTTAGTTGGAAGGGGGTTGGTAGGAGCTAGGAAGAATGAGCCAGGGGACAGAAAGGAGAGGAGTGGAAGTGAAGAGAAATTTTAATGCTTTTCTAGCTTTCTGTAACATTATGAACTAAACCAGAGGCTTTAATTATCTAATTTACTCATAATTCTTCATCTCAAAGCCTAAGAGCTTGTGACTCTTTATGGTATCATCTCATGTCATCTGCACAAGGATAACATGCAAATTCATGAAGCATTCTTTTCTGAGACATTGGCACAGGTTGCCCAGAGAAGCTGTGGCTGCCCCATCCCTGGCAGCGTTCAAGGCCAGGTTGGACACAGGGGCTTGGAGCAACCTGCTCTAGTGGAAGGTGTCCCTGCCCATGGCAGGGGGTTGGAACTAGATGATCTTTAAGGTCTCTTCCAGCCCAAACCATGCTATGATTCTATGAAATCCTTAAAGTAGTACAATTCTATGAAAATACAAAGCAAAGAGTCTATGTTTCTGTTACTGTTTGTAAAGTTTGCATGGCGGGGGTATTGGTCCCTTCCAACCCTAACCATTCTATAATTCTGTGATATCAAAAAAGGTTCTTTACACTGGATAATGAAATGCGTATCCACAGCAACTTATTTGATAGAAGGAAAGTGAATCTCAACTTTTTCATTGTAGATCAAGAAAAAGTTAAATAAAATAAACGTATTTACACCACTGTAAAGAAACTATTTACACCACTCTGCAGCAAAGCCAGCAATTTTGAGTTGAAGTAACAAAAAATACAGAATCTTCCAAGGAGTGGATACACATAAGTGGATGTAGCATGACTACAGTTTCTATTCTCATTCCATAAAAGGCTTTTCCAGTTTGAAATATGTCCCTGCCCATAGCAGGGAATTGGACTAGTTGATATTTAAAGATCTCTTCCAACCTAAATCATTCTACGATTCCATGATGCTATGTCCTGGGTAAGTACCTTTTATTAGCCTCTATTTACATTTGGAAATTCTATACAGTACACCTATTATTCTCATTGGAAAAGGAACCCAATGTAGTAGAAACCATTTGCTGTCCTAAAAAAGTTGCTATTCACTAAATTTTACCTTTTTTCCTGGAAGTAATTCTACATTGTGCTGCCCAAGGTGGTGAAATACTTAGAAGTGAAGTGGAGGTTGATAGTAACGGAAATGAGCCTTCTCATTTTATTTCAGAGGTCTGCCAGCAGTCTGACAATACCATTTCTTTAATGAAAATGGCTCCAGACAAAAGTAAACAAATCTAAGTAGAAATTAGGCATTGTTTCTAAAACATAATTACTGCTTTTGAAGTAATTGTGAAGTAATTTTCACTTATTATCATAAAAAGAGTCCATTAATGTCAGTAAAAGATAAACCTTTTGAATGGAGATGCCTAGCAGAATAGAAGAACTTGAAGATGGGCTTTCTTACATCTGCAGTCTATTTTCATTATCTACTGAGCAGTTCAATAGAGACAACTATTGTTCAGGGGTACAATTAGTATTTGTGTAATCAACAGCTGTTACAAAGTAAAAGATTTAGAAAACCTATTTAGAAAAACAGATGTGGCCTGCAGCTAAAGTTCCCAAACTGCAGTAGTTTAGAGGAATTCTCAATCAGTAGTCCATTTACAAGTTCCTTTCCGGATGATGTCTTAAATATTATTTTGGTTACTACATATTGAATCATACAAGTCTTTCTAGAAAATTCCTATCAGTCTGATGGTTTACAGGTTCCAAATATGAACAAAATTACAAATATATGTATTTATTTTTTTCAATTATGAAGTCATACATCAGATTTTTATCTGGACAAAGTAGTGTCAGAGCTGGAAGACACTTTCTTCAAGTGAAGAACAGAGGCTATTTTACAGTATGCTACCAAAATTACGTCCACTGGGCATTAAAATTCCAAGAAGAGAACTCAGGATGTACTTTGTAGGTGTGACTTGGATCATTCAGAGACACCTGATTCAACAAGAGAATTTTCTAACTGGGGGCCAATTGGACTTGAAAGTCCAGAGAAGTGCACTGTAGGAAATATAATTCCAGTATTTTTCCAATATGTGTCCTGGATGAAGAAATACAACTACAGATTGAGAGATCTTAAGACAATCTTTCTCAAGTAAATATTTGTTTAATCTTACTTAAAAGTTACTTCCATGGCATACAGCAAAGAGTCCCTGTCTGGCACCTTCAGAGACATTGTCTTTTAAGATCCATATTTGCCCGATTCATTTTAACTGCATAACGATACAACATACTTTACATTTTTAAATAGAAGAAGCTTATGACCCATTTTCTGGTGTAGTCAGAAGTGTTTCATTAGCACAGCACTGAGAAGGCACATAATTGTCCCAGAAAGTGAAGACCCAGCAGCTCCAAAAGGAGTGAGAATTGTGTCCTTACTACCTTTCAAGAGACAAGTATTGAAAGGAAGCTATCATCGTGAAACTAAGCTGAAAAATAAGTACATCAGTCTATCTTTAAATGGAGACTTGAAGGGAGAGATATTTCAATATGAAAAATACATTCTTAATTAAAACATCTGCAGAAGGATTAGGCAATAGCAAAACAAAAGAGCTCAAGTAGAAACAGACTTCATACATTGCCAAATGTTGTGTTTCACGGTCTGCTACCTGTTGGAGAAGCTCTCCTCATTCAGATGTTATCTCTGCTCTCATATTCCTTTGCAGTTTTGATTTCTCCTCCAATTCTTTCATTCCCCTCAGGAAGAAAAGCAAGACCTGGAATCTGGATCCAAAATCACTTCTTAGTCTGCCCCATGCGGGAAACCTATTTAAGACTGTGGACACACAGGGATTTTCACAGGCATTTATAAGCTGACCACCAGCTTCTGTTCCCCTTCCACATGAGGCATGGGAAGCCTCCAGATGGATGCTGAGCTCCCTGACCTCCCTCTGCCTGGTATCAGTGGGAGCCTTCCCCATGCCAGACTTGGTGTCCCTGGGCAGTGCTGTGCCAGCACCTCCAGGGTTAGTTCCCACTGTTGCCTGTGGGAATCGGGCCTGCCTTCAAAGAATTAGATGTCTTCAAGCACTTCATTTCAGGCACCTGAGTGAGGAAGTCCTGCCAAAGCCTCTGCTGGGTTTGCACTGAGTGAGCAGTGATGTGGCTGCTCAGGCCCTCCAGGACCAGCTCTGGAATCAATTGCTGTGTAATAATTGTTTACTTGATGTGAATAAATAACTGTGCTCCCACAGCCCCCAGTGCACGGGCTGTGATGTTCTCAACCTTCGTTTGTAGTGGTGAAGTCTCTGTTTTTCAAAAAACAGCATGCAGACATTTGCAGGTGCTTCCAGAAGGTATCAGAGCAGGGCTGCAAGACCAGGGTGTGGCAAAAAGGCACTGGAGATGGATGGCAAGAAGTGCAGGGAAAGGACTACAGCCAGCACATGGTGGTGGAATCACCATCCCTGGAAGTGTCCAAAAAATGTGTAATTGAGGTGTTTAATTATATGGTTTACTGGTGGAGTTGGCAGTGCTGGGGTAAAAAAAAGTTGGACTTGATGATCTTGAAGGCCTTTTCCAACCCAGCTGATTCTGTGATTCTATAATTCACTGTCAAACTTCCCAGAAAACCAAAAGTACTCAGTAGTGCTTTGGTTTGGGACATCAGCAAGTGCTGTGAGGCTCTAGATATTTTGAAGCCTGGGCTGGTCAGTAGACCAGAGAGAAGAGGGACACAGTGGGCAGCTAATAACCTGCCAGTGGTTTGGCTAGCAGTAGCTGACATCCCCCAGACTTCTCTGATTGCCCTTTGAATCAAAGGTCTTCTGCGTCTGGCTGCTCATTTTGGGAGCAAAGAACAACTCAAATTCCCTGCTCTAAGGGCAAGGGAATGCATCCGGATGGGAATATCCATGGTGAAATCACCACATGCCTTGAGCAGCCCACATACAGTCCAGCGAGCCAGGAGCATTTAGAGGTGTGCTCCAGCACTAGCACTGAGACTTGGTGGCTGGTCAGAACTCAGGGTGGAAAGGGCACATAGAGACCACTCGGGGCGTGAGGCATGGGATTCCTCTTTATTCCATTTTTATTTAAAGATCTATTAAAAAAATCAATAGTGAAATTAAACAATCACCCAGCGTCAGTGATAACTTGTCACATTTCTAGCCTTGCTGATCTGATCTGATTTGCCTCTAGCTTTGGCTTCATACGGTTGAATGCACCTACACACTTCATTATTCCCACACATGTGGGGTTTTTTTCCTGAACTGGAGATGATGACAGTGTTTTCAGCTTCGGAACAAAACCAACAACCTTCCCAATTCTTTCGGTTTTGGTGGGAAAACAGGTGGTAATAAGGATTTTGACTGGGAGATGTCAAGACAAGATGGGTGACTAGGACAGGACAAGAGGCTGGCCTATTTAATAAGCCAGGTTTCAAAATCATTTTCAAGAGCCAGCAACTGTAGAGCTGCACTTCTATTCAACTAGTGCAACAAGCCAAGCCCAGGAATTATTTCAGGACTGCTTTTGCAATTCCCCTGATTTTACTAAGGAAGCAAAGAAGATTTTCTTTTTCCTTTTGCTGGGTTTCAGAAGAGGCTTAGAGGATGTCTGACTTCCACTGGTGGGCCCCTCTCAGCTCTTGAGGTTTGTGACAGCACTGGCAAAGAAGGAATCCCTTTTTGTGGTGTGTCTGTTGCAGAGGAGATACTCTCCTCTTGCTTAGTGTGGATGTTATGCAGAGATTATCTGCAGAGGAGATACCTTTCTGCACTGACCATTCAACTTTCATTCCCACATCTTACACACATACATACCCTGACTCCTGGACATTTTCTTTCCCTGTGAGGGGCAGAAGCTGCTGTATGTACTTGGATTGGAGGTTAGGTGCCAAGGTTTTGTATGAGGGAGCTATTCTGTGTGTATGCCAGTGCTCTCCACAGAGTAGAAACCATCCTCACTTTCAAGTACTGCACTTGCAAAAATTTATGCTCTTCATCAAACAAGTAAAGTTTGTCTGATGCTTTTACAAAAAGCTGAAGTCAGTAAGAGTATGGATGTTACTGAAGCCTGACTTTGCCCCTGACACAAAGCTGTGATTCATGACCAGGAAGCTGTGTGCTTGATCAAACCATGTCAACTGTGGAGTAGAGTGTTTGCACCTCCGTTGTTCAAAATGTTCTTCTCACATGAAATAGTTGGTTTGTTATGCTGTGAATGTCGGTTGTGCACCTATGTAGCATAAACAGTCACTTTTGTGACAGACATATCAATATATTGATGCAGGGAATAGTTTATCATCTAAAATCTCCCTGCTGAGAAATACAGCTTGGCTGTGAGTCCTGGTGCACTGGGGTTCCTGTCAGAGCTTCTGTAAGGTCCAGGGTCATTTTAGTCTGATCCTGCCTAGACTTTTTCATAGCACTGCAAGGCTCTTGCAGCACAGAGCTGGTGTGAACATCACAGGCTGCCTGAAAATCATTTAGTAATTTTCAAGGCTGCAGGCAGATGACTATGCCCTGAGCTTGCTTTGAGCTAACTGAATAGGACATAAGAAACCACTGGGCATGACATGAGCAATGGCCAGACATGACAATTACCAATGTGAGAAGCCAATAGAAGTTACATAAAGTGCCGTGAGGAATAGATGGGTTTCACAGATGATTAAAAGTTGATTATATGGGGAATAACCAGACTTCTCAGATAACTGTAAGGAAGGGTTGGCGTCCTTCTGGGGAGTGGAATTTTGCAAGGCATACGGCACCTATGTAAGAGTACCAGTAAAGTTTCATAAGGTGAACGTAAGGTCAAGATTATCTACATGTCATTATCGGAAAGACAGAATTTGGGTATGGATGTAGCCAAATTTGGATTGAGAGGGGTAATCAGGCTTGTGTTTGTTTGGGAGGATACTAAGTTGGAGGAAGGAGGATCCAAACATGGGAAAAGAACTCATAGATGTAAATTACATAATCGCAGCTATCCATGTGTACCTACTCTTTATCACTACAGCCTGGTGCAGGACAATCAGCCAGATCTGTTGTTCTGATCATACCATGCATGTCTAACTTGTTTCCAGAGTCAGGAAACCCAGGATGCATTCAGTTGTCAGCAAGAGAACACCCAGGATGGATAAATTGAGCACCACAGCATCACCATGTTGGTATCTGTTCCAGGCCTGATGGTATCAATATCTCTGTATCAGCCTAACATTTATGGTACAAATGTTGATTACATACTTCATAACAGGTTGATTGCCCTGCTTCAAAATGCTGTGTGTGTTTTACTGACTCATCTTGGAAAGTTTCTTGTTACTCAGCCGAGATATAATGGGGAGAGCAATGACAGTCTGCAGGCAGGGTCAGTAGGATGAAGTTGTGCCTTTGAGGACTCCAGACGCAGAAATGAACTGAAAGCACAGATAGTTTTTATATTGTTTCCTTTGGGTCTTTGCGACTCCAGCTAATCTAAACTACAGCAAACCCCAGGACAAGGAGCTTGTCAGACTATATGATGAAAGGGAATCAGAAATTACCTGGTCACATTTACCCCTCTGCTTCTTCTCAGCAATCTTTCCATTTCAGAGATTTTGCTAGATTAAACAGAGCTGTTTTTCCCAAGCCAGTAGTAAAAAATACTAGAGAGCTACAAAAAAATCAAAGTCCTACACTACAAAGATTTTGAACTTCAGCTGAGCACTTTGGTCATACAGTCTATCATGTGCTTGGTTCACGTTCATTCCTGCACCCTGTATCATGCATTCTCCTCACAGCACTCCATGTCTGGAGAGCTGATATTGCTCATTGCCTTGTTTACCTGCTTGTCACAAAATGAGCATGGAAGGGGGAGGATCAACTGTCCTGTACCAAATACATTGTTTGTACATGGGAATATAGGAGTGTAGCTTGATTAAGGGTTTCTTCACACGTTTCTCATTCAGGTCCTGGGACTCAACCACCCCAAGTGAATTCAGCAACCAGAGCTCCAGCTTCTCTGCCTGCAGCTTTTTAGGCACACTGGGAGGTGGAGACTACATCACCTCTCACCTGTTTGTCCCTTGTGTCCCTTTGAGTTCTGGCCTGGGTTATGTGGTGCACTATCATTGCCATCTGGCTATAGACCCTGTTCAGCAAGAACAAGATAAGAAAGGGGTTGATGATGATGGGAACTTGAATTCAGGAGGTCCAAACTATATTCCCACCTTAGCCAGGGATTCTTTGTGTGATCTTGGACATGGATCTTAAGCTGAACTGTCTGCAAAATGAAAGAAATATATATCACTGCCTTCCTGGAGCACTGATGACAGAGAAATAGCACAATAATGAGAGTCACATTTATACCTTTAAAAGCAGTATAGGACAGCCTGGTCTCTTCTATATGTGTCACATTGAATGTCACCCTTTGGCTACAACACTATTTATTAGCAAAATTCCCTGCAATTGCCTGAGCCAGCTTTGCTCATTTGAGTGAATTCATCTGGATGGTGCATTAAATATAGCTCATTTCATCAGGTTTTTCTAGGATTTCTGACAGGGTAATTAATAGCAGCACACACAAAGCATTAGTAGGTTTTACATGTCTGTTACTGTGAAACAATTCTAATGATGAAACTTCATCTGCAGACTTGAGGACTGAGTCTACAGGGTGTTAATAAAATTAATTGAAGAGAGTGAAAACAATCTTAGGCGGGGCAAGACCTTTCCTTCTGGCAAGCATAGGTATTTTGCAAGTGATGTGTACTGTTCTGACACAGGAACAGAAGCAATGAAGTAAAAAAGGCTGTTGGTTTCCAGGCAGCGAATGGCCTGGTCCTTGCTTTCCAGCCACTTTGTCATGTCTGCAGCAGACAAAAGTGTCCTGAACAACTCCAGTTATCTCTTCTCAGCATGCTCCAGTCTTGCTGGCATGTCCTACTGCCAGGAACAACCACGTGGAACAGAAAGTTTGCTCCTGCCTCTGCTGCACTGGTTTTCTTTCACAGGTCAAGTAGTATAAATGCCACCGATATTTTCCCTGTGAATTCTTGCCCAGTTACATTAATAGGCATATATTAATGCTGTGGAAGAAACGCTTATAGTATGAGTTGTAGCTTCAGGATGTACTTTTCATTACAACAACTGATGTCTAACCATGCTGGCAGGATATAGTCTGAGAATAAGTTTATTATTCTGTGATTAAGGAACTTGGATAAATTGTTGTCACTGGTTTCATCTCAGGGAAAGTTTAGCTTCCTTAAGAGACTGGCATCTTCATGCTTGATAACACATGGACTTGGAGGAAGGCAAAAATACTACAGGTTGAACATTGGTGGGAACTAAACGATTGGCAGCACAGAACAGTTCTCTGATCTCTACCAGAGTTCTGTGAAGGACAGCAAAATTAATTCTGCCCTGCAAATATGAGGCAGATGAGGGAGGCATGGGCGTCATGAAAGAATGAAGACGAAAATGAAACACATGGGAACTAAAAAAACTTATTTACTGTGAGGGTGCTGAGGCGCTGGCACAGGGTGCCCAGAGAAGCTGTGGCTGCCCCATCCCTGGCAGTGTTCAAGGCCAGGTTGGACACAGGGGCTTGGAGCAACCTGCTCTAGTGGAAGGTGTCCCTGCTCATGGCAGGGGGTTGGAGCTGGATGAGCTTTAAGGTCCCTTCCAACCCAAACCATTCTATGATTCTGTCATAAAAATTACTTTTATTTAAATGCCAGTCTCTTAAGATACCTGCAACCATGTTTTCTTTCTTTCTCTCTCTCTCCGTTTTTGTGTACCTCTGCTGATTTTACCCTTCCCTCCCATCAATAAGGTTTTACCCTTGGTGTTTTCTAGGGGAATTGAGATCACAGGGCCAAGAAGCCTCAAAGTAGAGAAAAGGCCCTGTTCCCCTTACTAGATAAAAGACAAGCTCAGTGCTTATTCAACAGAAAGGCTTCCACATGGGAGGAAGAGAAAAAGGGAGAAAGTGGATGAATGCCCAGACTGAGGAAGTGCTTCAGTTAAAGATTACATGAAGTCACAGCTAATTATTAATAACATGCTCAACACTTTTTGCAGCTGATGATATATTCTTATTAAAGAACATAAAATATATTCTTTAACAGCAGTTAATAAGGTTTGATAAAACATACACAATTTAGTTCCAAGGCTGTTGGACTGAAAAAGTGAAGGTATGAGCATGTGGAGGGGGAAGAGAATGATAAGAGGAAAAGGAGATTAACAAGTTATTTTAAGACTTTAGGCCTCATATTAAATATTTATGTTCTTTCCTGATAAGGATGATGAGAGTTGTTTACATTACTTAGGGGTGACACACACAAGGGCTGCAAGGAAAGCTTAGAAGAAGAGGGATTCATGGGTGAACTACAGCTCCAAAGGTTCAAACTATTAGCTGTAGGGTATGCCAAGGGGCATGTGATCTATGTGCTCATGCAGCTGTGTAGTGGTTTTGAGGGATGTGTGGCATACAGTGGTAGACTTTGGAGTCTGAAGAGGGATTTGGATGCTTTTGAACTGAATCTAAACATTATTCCTGCACAGTTTTGTGGTTTCATAAAGTTCAGAGAAACAGTTTACCTTTGAAGAGCTTTAAACCCAACCTGTCAGGTGTATCTTTTCATAATTTAGCCCAGCCCTCGAAGTGTTCTAGATATTCTGCAGATAGGTATTCAGGCCAGGGGGATGATTCAGCAATCTTTATTCACATTAGCAGCCTCAACAGTAAGGTTTACTCTTCTCTGAGGGATTTATGACCTCCTTAGAGAAGGGCCAGCTAAAGAAAGGAATACAATAAATTGATGGTGTGGGAAACAGCTGTGCCTCCCTCAGCCAGCATCTTCTGGTTTGATCTCACTTTGCTCTTAATTTTTATATTTATATTTGGCATCTTTCTGAAGTGCTTCTTATCACAATGTGTGCACAAATCATGTTAACTAATAAGAGCAGCAGCCAAAAAAAATGCAGCTAGCTCTTCTTTGCCATAGTCAAGAGCTCTTGAAAAACTTGTCCTTGATGTTGTTTTGGCTGAACAAAATTTAATGCATAATCACTACCAGACTTGATTGACTTGATCTTTCTGTCTGTTACACCAATGAAAAGTACATGGCAGAAATTCTTAGCCTTGTACAACTATATTGCCACATACACATATTGCCAAACAGCCTTGGCTTGGCCAGTTATCACCGAGGGCATTGAAATGTCTGAGGTAATCCACAATAGCTTTAGCATGATGGAGAAAACCCCTTCCTGTTCATATAAAATCTCTGTTGGACACAGAATTAGGATATGATGTGAGCCATAGAACACACAGCACAGCTGGAGAACCCTTATGTTCGAAACATTTGGTGACTTGTCACACTCGGATACAAGCACCTAATGAGCAGGAATTTGAACGATCCTCTTTCTAGGCTCAGATAACAACTCACACTGCTCACTGTGGGATGCCATCCCCCTGGCCACACATCAGCAGCCAGATTCCAAGAGACCATGAGTCTTCTTTAGTCACAAGTAGACAACAGCGCAGCATGTGGATGCCCACCTCAGCAGGGAAGGGTGCAGCCAGCAAAGCTTGCAGCGAAGGCTGCCTTGTGTATCATTAAATTCATAACCTATCAGTCAAGTCTCCCATACCAGCCAAACATTTTATTGTGGGCTTAGTTCTGATAGTTAAAGAGAAATAGAAAATTTGCCACCAGAGTTTATTCAGTTCCTTCTCCATCTTCAGCTGAGAGATGATGAAAACTTTTTACCTGGCTCACTCACCACCAGCAGCAAAGCCATGCAACTGGCTTAGAAAGGACACATAGCTGTTCTAAGAATAAGATGATTCTTATAGCTCCTGGATAAACCATCTCTGGCAGGGGTGTGGGGCGATCATGGAAATTTAGACCAAACTAGGTAAGTATTAACTTCACACATCTTTGAAAATCCTCTGCAGCTTTTGAATCATCTTTATGTGCAGCCACAAGTTGCTCTCTGAATGCCTGAGGGTGGGAAGGTTGAGGATGAACCTTCTTGACCTTGTGATATACACACCAAAAATCTCTGACTGGCCAAGAGCCACAGGAGATGTATCAGAGACCACAAAGATCCAGATGCAGGGGAAGATGGCAGCAGGTCCCTGTATGTGGGTGGAAGGTGGTCAGAAAGTATGGCAGGGTCTCAGAGAGGTTTGATTTGAAAGCCTCTCTTGCCTTACTTTATTTTCCAGATGAAGAAAAGGGCTGTGGGTATCCAGCAGTACCAGCACAACCCTGTGACAGACACATGGTGGTTTGCCATGGAAGCCATTTCTGAACTGCAGGTCAGTCCCAAAGGCAATACTGGAGTCACAGAGTGTCTGAGGGACAGACTTTCCTACCTGCTAGTACTCTTTATCTCAAAGCTGAATCAGGATTATATGTAAACAAGGAAGAAAGTAAACTGGATTTTGCCAGCAGCAAAAGATCAATGTAGCTTGAAGATTTTAATGCAAGACTGGTCCTGAATGTACACTTCTAAACTTTCTTTAAAAGTTTGCCATCATTCAGAGCTGCTGTCTTGAAATGAGTCACATGATGCAAAATTGGGTTCTTGCCCTCCCACCTGAACAGGTAATCTCTCAGTTCTCTAGTACAGTAACCTGGTGTTGAGTCAATAGGTAGACAAACTTCAAGATACTTCAAACAGTTGACTCAAACAGCTTAAAAGGTGTAGGTGAAACAGCTGGGTCTATGGCATTACAGAGCTGTCAGTCATATGCTGTTCAGTTCTTGGTATGCCCTTGATTCTAGTCATTCCTGAATTCTTTCCTCCTCCTTGATCACTTTGTCCTTAATAAAATACTATCAATTGTTATTGGGCTCCACAGACACAAGTCAGACTCCCAGTGCAAACACAAGAGTTGTCTCTGTTGCTAACTCTTGCTGGTGTCATGGGGTGGTAGGATGGGCAGGAGAATGGATCCATTAAGGAGGGGGAAGTGGAGCTGATCAGCAACAAACAGAGAAGTTCCAGGAGGAGGGAGGAAGCTCCAACAGCCCTGAGTCATGCAACATGAACTGAAGAAGGCAGACAGACAGGCAGGAGGCAATGGGATGTGGAGGGGGGGAAAGATGTGGGCTCTGGAACTGGTAGCACACCTGCTACTGGAGGGGTTTTGTCAGGCAGGGAAGGAATGGATAGATGACTAGAGGTGCTGGAAGATCAGAGTAGAGGTCTCTGTTCTTTGGCCAGGAAATAGGTAGAGCAGGAACAAAGTAAGCTGTAGAAGACACAATGCAAATGTACTTAGCTCATCTGGCAAGGATGGGAGGTACTGCTGCATGTGAGCCTGCATAGCAGGGACTTGGGAACAGGCACACCATAGCTGGATTCTTTTCTCTCAGCTAAAGCCCAACTGCAGAAGACTCCAGCAGCACCCTTTGGAGTCGGGGCCTGGCATAAGTGCTGCTGTTCATGGGAGCAGAGAAAATAATCCAGGGGGCTGGCTCCACAGCTCCAATCAGTCACACGTGAATATCTGTTGTCACCTTCCTACACAACCAAATGAGCTGTGATTAACAGACGTTAACAAACAGGGCATTTTGAGCATCACAGACTAGACTTGTTGCTAATTAAAAAAGGGGATGAGAGGAAAAAAATACTATCCAGCTCCCCCTGTGCCTCTCCTCTGCCTTTGCTTTGTTATCACTTCAATGCCCTATCTCCCAGTAGTGATATAAAGGTTACTTAATTATATGAGGACTGTTTTGTCTTACAGGACAAACATCATCCCCCAGGAAACTCAGGAGTTACAAATACTGTGAGTTCATGCCTGCAGCTGATGGTGTCCATCAAGTCCCAGGTGCTGGAACCATGTGTATGTGTGTGAGCATGCACATGTGTGTGTCTGTGAATATACACAGTGGCCAGGCAGGGCGAATCTCTGTGTTTAGACATGAAAAAGTAGAATTGTGAGGCCTCCTGCCTCGGGGAGGAAAAATAAAATCAGGAAAAGGTGGATCTTAATACACAGCTAAGAAAAAATACCAACAACAAAAAAGGAGGGAAATTAAAGTATCTGGTATTAGATGGTCTCCAGAGGTCTCTTTCAACCCTAACAATTCTGTGATCATTATTTTCAGGCCCCAGGCTGAAAAGAAGAGCAGAGGCTGTTGTTGAGCCCCATTCTGTAAAGGGCTGCTGGCTATTAAGGCTCATGCCCTCATCTTTCTCTTGCTGGAATAAATTGGGGATGCACAGGGCAGGAGCAATGGGCAAAGGCAGAGACCCTATAAGAGGAATCACTTTGATACACAGGCTCTAAAGCTGCAGCATCCCTCACACCAAGTGCTCAGCATCCAGAGGGTTTCAATAGACTACGTTGTAGTCCCTGTGATGCTCAGCAGTGATTTAGGGCTCTTCCCACCTTTTAATTCCCTCCCGCTGCCCTGCCCTCTTGCAGGGCCTGTGCCATAAGCACAATGCCTGTTTGCTGGGCTGATGCTCACCCCAGCTCCGACACAGAGGCTACAGTGAGAAATGGCTGTGCATCGCTGAGCAGCTGGAAGCAGTTATTAACCGAATTTGGCATCCAAGCTGCACTAGGAATGCATCTGGGTAGCTTGAATTGTTCTTAATTATATTTTTGTTTTATTGTTTTCATTTCGAGCTGTGCTCTACCACTACTCTCTGTATATCTCTGTGCTGTACATTTCCTTTGCTTCCAGCCCGAGGTAATTGCTCCTTGTCGTGCTGTGTTTGCCATTTTAATTTTTTATCATCTCGGTTACTTCCTTTTCTTTTCCCCTTTTGATTATTCGGTTATGTCATTCCCATTTGCCCTGACATTTCAATAAATTCACTGCTACATTATCTTTGTCCCTAGAGCTGCAGTTTATCCCTCTCTTCTAATGTCTCTGTCTCGAAGCTGGATATAAACTGTTTATTTTTTCCTAACAGCTTCCCTTCTGGGCTGAGGGGCAGACAGCCCTGCCGCAGACAGCAGCGTGCTGCGCTGCAATCCTGGTGCCAGAGTGCCCCCTTCCAGAAATACTGGGGAATAACACGGCTCCTCTTACGGAGGAAAAACCAGGCAGGACTCTAGGGCTGAGCGTCTGACTGTATCTAGGCTAATGTCCACGTACTTAGATAAGACTAGCCAAAAGGATGCTGGTGCAAACGGCGTGTAAGGAAATGAAGGGGTTTTTGGAGTACATTTTCGTGTTGAGGGAATGCCCTTTATCTGCTCGGGTTGCACTTCTCTCGCTCCCCGAGGTGCTTGTATTTTCCTCTGTCACACTCCGTCACACTGAAAGCTCACAGGAAGGGTCTATGCTGGACATGGAGAAGCGAGCTGGCCTCCTGCACACTCATGCTGTGCATGGGGAGGTGACCCTCCTGGGGAAAGCAATTTTCCTTCTCCAACAGCTGATTCCACCCTGAGCAGCTAGTTTCTGTTTGGCCAAGGCTTTATGCTTTGGCAGGCACTGACGCATCTTGCTCTGTGGTTAAAGACTGCTCCAAGCTGGCCGGTCCAGCCACTAATGGAGGAAGCAGCCTCTCGTGCAGCATCAGCTGGAGCAGCATCAGCTGGGGAGATGCAGGATGGATAACTGCTGGGTGGAGAAGCGATGGGGACAGGAGTATGACACTCTATTAACCTGCCTTCTAATGGACTGAGTAGTGCTTGCCTTGTCACCACTCTCTGAAGCAAGGTCCTCCTGGTTTGGTTTCTGTACCAGCAAAATGACTAAGACCTTGAGCTGTGGTTTGATGTGTGAATTCACTCCAGCAGCCCTGTGTATACAGCTCTTTCTGAAGTGTTTGTGCTGGAGACTTTCAGCCACCCAAAGCTAGAACACAGACACTGAGCCAGACTTTCACATTAAAACTATTCTCAGTACAGGGGAGGCTATGGTCATACCTGTATCAAGAGGAAACACACTGTCCGTGGTTCATTCGTGGGAGACATGAACCCATATGGTTCACTTGAAACTGCAACACCAGGTTTAAGGTAAAGTTAACATCATTATGCAATCCTTTTTACATTTTGTTATTGTTACTAGAGTTTATTCATTGATGTGAGAAACACCATTTTCCTTCAAGGTACTCTTTTCAGACTCTAATAAAAGTCCCAGTGCATGAACAAGTTGAGCCACTGGAGTCTTGCTCTCCCTTACATCTTTTAACACTCTCCAGAGAAGGCAAAACCCAGCCTGGTAGCTACTTTTTAACTTCCAGTGCAGGAAGATCACTTGCTAATGTGCAGCAGCTCTTCAGCACTTTGGGAAACACAAAGGCTCCTGTCAAGGCTTTCAGCTAGCATTGCCGAGTGCGCACAAGGGCACGTGCGCTGAGCTGGGAGAGCTCCGGCACTGAAATACGGCTGCACGCCAGCAGGATGATGCTAAAGCTGGTCTGTCCTCCATGGAAACCTCAGTGGTTGGCAGACATCCGGTGGTTTGTAAAGCGCAAAGTGCTGTGGTTAGGTCACGAGGCTGAACAAGCAACTGAGCCTAAATTATGGCCATCTGTAAGCCAAGAGGCAGTCACTGCTATCAGTAGCTACGTGATAGCAAGGGTACCTATGCATGTCTGCAGACACGTGAGCAGGCAGGCAAAGCTGTGCCCTGGTTCTGGGAGGCTTGTGGGTTTATTTATTTTATTTCTAAGGAAATGCTAGGACTGAGCAAGGAAATTTGCAGCACTAGGGCAAACTGAGCTCTGTCATAACTGCAACAGCACTGCTACTGGCCATTCTGGGGGTAAGCTGGGTAAAGAGGCAAAGCAAACACGTAACATAGGAGCCATCCAGGGGCTGTGCTGAGCGTGCTTGAGGGCCGAGCCACGACTGGAGAGCCACACCACAGACATGTAGAGCAGGGACATCAGAGCCTGCCAGCGCTTTGCTCTTCAGCTCCAGAAGTATTTTTAAAGATCCTGACCTAGTTACAGACCTGCAGAAACCTGGCGGGTGGGAAGGAGCAAACACAGGGACCTTCTCCGTGATTTCAAACTAATTACTAGCTGTGGATGTAGTCATGCAGCCTTATTATCCCCACCCATCCTGTGTTTGTCTTCTCCTCCAGCCCTCCAAACGTGACACTCTCTTGTCTTGGCTTCAGTGCATTAGGAGGCTTTTCAGACGAGATGTACGGTCTGAGTGTGGCCCAGGAGCTATGGTGCCATGGGGCAGCAGGGGCACTGACCCTCCTCCACTGCAGGAGCAAAGGCTTGGCCCACAGCCTGCTTGTTTAAGCCAAGGAATGTTTGGCTGCAGGTGCTAGTTTAATTCCTGGTATCGCTGGCCAGTGATCCTCCTGGCTATTGACAGCAGTGCTTTAGCTAAGCCCACCTATGTTCACACAAGGCTCCAGTGCAAGACAAGCCCCACGCAGAGCTTACATGGTTAGCTACCCCCAGAAAGTTTCATTTACAGTGAAGTTAAAAAGTGACACCCCTCTTTGTCTTAGAAAGCAGTGGAGGAACCTCGCCTGTGGTGAAGCACCTATAAGAAAAAATGGTACTTTTATGCCCAGGTTTATGACAGCAGCCACTCTGTGCAGATAAATGAAAACAGCCATTGAGTGACAGAACTGGGTTTCCTGATACATCATTCTTTCAGCACAGCTCTTCTGCAAGGCACACGGCAGATGACTGTAAATAATTATGACTAAATTCCCCTTGTGAAATGTAGGAACCAGCATTTGTTTTCTGATGCATTAACCCAGCAGTTTTGCTTATACTCTTAGAAAGGGACTACCAGGACAGATGCTCCCCTGCAGATATCAGGGTGGGTCAGGCTGGCCCTGTGTCAAACTAACAACAAGGGGAAGCCTGTGTGTGGGCATGCGGAGGGCAAATGCACACTGCACAGTAGGAAACAGGGCTGCCAAGCCACACACACCCCATTAAGCAGCATGAGAGGAGGCTGGAAAGGCTGCTATTGGGCAAAGATAGAAAGGTGAAAAGAAAAAACCCTCCGTGCAGCATGGACTGATCTCTGCACCACAGACCAGCCTAAGAGGTACCAGATTAGAAAAATGGAAAGACAGCATTGTTAAATCATTTGTGTCACCTGCCACCGAGGACCCAGGCACACATTAGGTGGCCATTTAGCCATGTGTTTTCTCTATCCCGGAGTGTTGTGCAGAAGAGAAGTCAGCTATCAGACTGTCACATCAGTGCACATTCCTGCGTTGCTTCATGGGGCTTCTGCACCTGTATTTTGGCCAAAGCAGCAGAGGGAAGGGGATGAAGGTGTACTTGAGGCTCTCTTCGAGATCCTCCCATGTTCTGGGACTATGCAAGAACACAGTCAGTCTCCAGTCTAGATCAGAGGCAATCTTCAGCTGTGTGTTGGCAACTGAACCTGCCAAAGTGGCTTAAAAGGAGGCATTAGTGTCAGCCTTGTTTTATAAACCATCACCACTGTTTATGCACCACACAGCTTTGAGTATCTGCATTAAGTAAATGAAAACCAAGGCAGCAATCTTCTAGCCTTGCAGCTATCCAGGGCTGCCTAGGTGAGGTCTATGGAGTATTACACATGATGGAGAAGAGCTC
>NW_009925239.1:24763-25161 GCF_000696875.1 Nestor notabilis | reverse complement strand
AGGGCTCGGGTACAGCAGAAACCCAGCAGGCCTCTCTAGATGTGCTTCAGTTTGAGCTGCACCTTCTGGGTCAGGTGGGCTTTTAACGTGTCATATTTGCCTCTGGCCTTGTACCACCTTATCAGTAGCACTCGATGCTGTTGTATGAAATGATTTGAGCTACAGTCTTAAGATGAGGTTTGGGGAGCTGGGCAGAGAGAAGGGACACTTTACAAGGATGTATTATGATAGGACAAGGAGGAATGGCTTTAAACTGGAAGAGAGGAAATTTAGATAGGAAGAAGTTCTTCCCTGTGAGGGTGCTGAGGTTCTGGCACAGGGTGCCCAGAGAAGTTGTGGCTGCCCCATCCCTGGCAGTGTTCAAGACCAGGTTGGATGGGGCTTGGAGCAACCTGCTC
>NW_009925239.1:24314-24752 GCF_000696875.1 Nestor notabilis | reverse complement strand
GGGGAGGGTGTTGGAACTGCATGCCCCCTAAGGTCCCTTCCAACCCAAACCGTTCCATGATTCAAGAAGACACTCTCCCAGTTTTAAGCATGAACCTTTACAAAAAAACCCTGAGGGTGTCCCTCCAGCCAGAGGCAAATGCTCTCCCAGAGAGCAGCGCAGGGGAGCAACTGTCATGGGTAGCCACACAGCCTGCCTTGGGGATCCAGGCCAGACAGGAATGGTTGTTCCTATAGCTGTAGGAAACCAGAGTTCAGCTGCAAGCTCTGCCTTACAACAGACATGCTAGGGTGTGTGCTTGCAGCAAGCATGAACTGCTCAGTGCAGCGGAGCAGTGTCTGCTGGCGTGGATGGACCTGTTTCTTCCAGATAAGCAGGGACGTGCAGGCTTGCAGCCTCCACAAACACCCGCTCAGCTCCTCTCTGACAACACGGCTG
>NW_009925239.1:24037-24301 GCF_000696875.1 Nestor notabilis | reverse complement strand
GTGAGCGCATCCTCCGCACTGTTTTATCCAAGCTGCCCACTGCCGCTCAGTCGGCTGCCAGGGGTGAGTGTCTCCAGACTCTCTCCATATCTGGAAGTTCCTCCCTCCCCACTCTGAACTGCAACCTTAGAAGAAACAAATTAAAAGGGAAAAGAAACAAAAGGTATTCGCTGAGGGAGGTTCTGGCAGCTGCTCCCTGTACTCATCAAAGGAAAGGAAGTGCCAATTATTTCCTTGTACGAACTGTTTCTGTAATCAAAGTGG
>NW_009925239.1:0-24006 GCF_000696875.1 Nestor notabilis | reverse complement strand
TCAGCTGTAAATGCTGATTCTCTCCCACCCCACACGCAGCCCATGGGTCATGAGCCCGAGCAGAAGTAGCCCACACCCTTGTCAGTTTATACTTTCTCACAGTGACACTCATACCTCTGTTTTCCTTGCGACACTGACCATTTATTTCCTTGTGGAGCGAGGACAGAGATGGGGCATGCTGCTGCAGGCACGTTCACTCTCGAGTTGGTGCTGTAGACTCAAAGCCCAGTATGTTTACCACAAACAAGCACAAACATTTCATGTCCCCATCCCCAGAGCATCTTAGCAAACTGGGAGAGTGGGAAAGGGGGGAATGGAATTATGTTTTTACTGGGAACACCCCTCCCATCCCCCACATTTGCTGTAATACTCTTGCAGCCAAACAGGCAAAAACTACTCCTGGAGCATCTCAGCGGAAGCTGTAAAGAGCTCTTCCCAAGGACCTCCCAGGCCCTGGGACCTCTGCGGCTCATGGCCCTACTCACAGGTGGCAACAAGCAAAGCCATATGTGAATGTGCCACTAGAGAAAATGTTCCAAGAATATAAAAAGCATTTTTGTGCTGTTATTTTCCCCAGTGCTGGCAGTAATAATTTTTTGTTTGTTTTGGGGGGGTTGTTTTGTTCTTAAACACCAATAGACAGAACATTTCCTGAGAAGCTTGTCATCTCCTAACCAGTAAACACTTCAAACTAAGAAATGAAGCCATAAAAATCGAACAGATATTTGCCCTTCACATGCTGTTTTCCATCTACCTCTCTTCAAGACTGTCTTTTACCAGACACTGAACTGTATCCCATTTTCAGTTACAAAGGTAAATTCCTGAAAGTAATTAAGGTGTTTAAAATAACTACCACTTTTACTGATAATACCCAAAAAAGCCCATTAACCGTAGCAAATGAAGTGCACCATCCAACCCCCTGGCAGGGCAGATGCATATCACAAGTGGACCAAGACGCACCAGTGCAGCTCCTGTCACCTTAGAGCAGTTGACGTTCTCATCCATTACCTGGCTTTGTTCATCTCAGCGTGCTGCCCTCCCCTCTAGATTTCATACAAAGAACACAGAAGCACGGTTTCACTTGCTGACGTAATGCCCATATTTAATCTTTCAAAACAAGAACAAAATCAAGAATAAAATCAAGAATAAAAATTTCATTTAAGTCATACAGTACATTAATCTTTCAGCAATGACCCAATCTACAGTACTCAAATGCCTGGCATGAAGTCTATTATCTCAGCGTTTAACAAGTGTATAACCAGTGACACAGTAAAAGAAGAGCTCACAATACACAGCTAACACAATGACTTTAGATTTTCTTCTAAGAGTCCAGCTAGGGTTTGTAATACATGGATCACTTTTGAACCGTACTTTAATCACCTTTTTTGTTCAGTCAATGTGTTTGGGGCTTTTTTTTCCTCTGTTATACGAATTTTTCCATTATATACAGGAAGATTATCTCAAATGAAATTGCACAAGTTAGAGTATCTATCTATAGGCATACGTGGTCAATCTAACTAAAAATTTAATAAGCAGTCATTACTCGGTCCTGGTTATACATTCCTAAAGGCTTAATAATACAGTTTTAAGAAAATAAAATAAAACAAAACACAACAAAACACAGTTGTAGGGTGGCAATCTCTGTAAGAAGCTTCCTTCCCTCCCAAAACAACCAATGGTTAACTGTACTTTCCACATTTGAACTGGGGTCTAAAGAGAAGTAGTTTCAGCTCCTAAACAATACAAAACATGACTGTCCTTTCTAAAGTCTGAATGGTTCAATGTGTCATTCAGTGAAGTTCTCAAACAAATAATACTGGTAGGATGCAGACTGTTAACAGAGATGAGGACGGTATGCCGTGGATAGCAAAACTGTATGAATGAAGGGGCCATTATCCAGTGATTCAAGCAGCTTGATGCAGGAGGACAGCTCTCCCTGCAGCAGTGGAGGAGGAAGGAAAAGGGCTCTTCTGCTCCTTAGCCAAAGCTAAAGCCAAATGTGCTGAAGCACATGCCCCCTCCTGCTCTCAGGGCCCTGGCCAGCACTCCTTACACTGTGTGAGGGGAAAACCGCAGCCCAAAGGTGACCAGAGCCATGGCAGGGTGCAAGCCTCCCCTCCTCTGCCCAGCTCCTGATGCTCAGGGGCAGGCCAAGGTCTGCCTCTGCTCCAGCTCCACAGCAGACACAAGGGCTCCCACAAAATCACTCATGTGCCAGAGCTGCTCCTGCACAGCAAGGAAGAGCCCTGCAGCCTGGCGGCTTCCTGACTCCTGGCCTCAACTACTACATATGTCTGAACACAGCAACAACCAGAGAGGTCTCTCCCTCTGCAGAGTAGCATTACCAAACACTACAGTCCCAGAGGGCTACCTCTAAGGTAAGCTAACTAAACACAAGGGCAATGGAGCTGCTTCTTCCCACATTAGCAAAACATAAACATAGCTAATTAACACAACTGCTTTGACTTTTAAAAGTCTCTCTTTTCTGGTGCCAGGTCCTGCTACAAACGGAAGGAAAAAAAAAAAAAGAAACATAGAGCCACTTTCCTAGACGGAAAAGCAGCAGAATCTTAAGCCTTGAGGATCTGCTTTGTAATTTGCTACTGGCATAAACAACAAAAAAGAAGTCCCGTTTATTTGGCTGGGTTTTGTGGTGGCTTTTAAAGAAAAAAATCCAGACCATCCAGTGCACCTTCTCTGCACATACACACACACGCACATGCACACGCACCAATGGAGAGCTCCAGAACAGGCATGGGAACCACAACGCCCAAATTGTGAAAAGACATGGGGAAATCTCACATTTGTTTTCAATTCTCATTTAGCAATGAAGCAGCAAAATGACGTATTGCGAGAAATAAACAGTCACAGAACACACATACACCCAAACGCAACCATGGATGCATTTTTCCCACTTTTTTTTTCCTCTGATAGATGCTGTTATTCATCTGATAGCTTCTTTCTGGCTGTGCTGAAGTTTTTGAAGAGCATCTGGTGCTTCTTTAACCTTTATCAGAACTTAAGAACCTCAGTGGCAATGGACAATCAATCTCAGTATTGCCACAACCAACGCTCTCCACTTGAGATTCTCTAAGAACCCCTTCTATAAACTGAATCTCGCTCTGCCCCTTTGGTGCCATTCTGGGTTTGGTCTTGGTCTTTTTGTTTGTTTTGATGTTGGTTTTGTTTTTTCAAATTAACAAACACAGCATATTAATGCAAATTGGATGTTTTCTAAAAAATGCTCAGATAATTAGTTCAGCAATATGCAAAGTGCATCTATTTGGTTCTTTCCATAGATCACCTTCTGTTGTAAGTTTCAATTCCTTCACAGTTTAAAATATTG
The DNA here is from genome assembly GCF_000696875.1 of Nestor notabilis. Classification (NCBI taxonomy): domain Eukaryota; kingdom Metazoa; phylum Chordata; class Aves; order Psittaciformes; family Psittacidae; genus Nestor; species Nestor notabilis. The sequence goes on along the minus strand of NW_009925239.1, from coordinate 20,660 downwards.
TGAAGAAATTATATGTATACTTTATGTATAGAACTATTTATATACATACACATATATACACACAACTCTGTACTTTATAGCCATAAACACTCATTACTTAACTATTTATATTATATACACATGGCATGAACACATGCTCAGTGAAGAGTTGGTGCAGGCTGAAATCATTCCACCGGGTTTAATGGAATAACAACAGTGGAAACCATGAGTGAGTTATCAAAAGACACAGACATACACCTATCAGATAAGTGAAAGACCAATTAAATCAGCTCTTCCATGTTCCTACTAGCGCAGGATTGTTCCCACCCCATTCCATGCTCCGTATGCACATACACAGCTATTCTGTGTTCAGTTTACATGAGAGGGCAGTGGTGGTTCTTTTTTCTAAAGGAAAGAACAGTCCATATTTACTGGGGCTTATCACAACCTCTTCTGCAGAAGCGCAGCACAGCTGGGTCTGGATGTCTTGGAGGAGCCTGAATGCTGCGCCACCGCTAGCTGAAAGCACCTGCTGAAGCGTTATTGCATGGTTAAGGGACAGCTATCAATTGTTCAGAGTCTGTGAACTCTCTCTCTTCCAACAAGTGGTACAACTGTATAAATACATATTTTAGCACAAAACAGTTTAACACGAGGCAAGTCCAAGTACAAATGAGACCTAAAGGCCTATGGGTGAACTTTAAAGGCCAAGAGTTCTTCAGAGTGCATGTTGTTTAAGGAACGCAAGTCGGGTAATTTCAAAAGAAGTTTTGTGAAAATAGAGGCTTCATTTGGATGATTTTTCATTATTAAGGTCCTTAATGCACGGATTAGTGTTTCCTGAAGCGCCTCCACAGAATTGACATTTTCTATTCCGGAACGATCTAAAAAGAAAGGGGTGGACAGGTTGGGGGTGGAGAAGACGGGGAGTGAGAGAGAGAGAAAGAGAAAAACAGAGAGGGGGAAGACTGAATGGATGTAGTTACGTAGTTTGCAACATAAAACCACTGCAAGAATCACTTACTACATTAACAAGCACAAGAATAATTAAATACTTATGCCAGAAGTCTCAAACCCACAAATACCAAAAGTCTTTCAAACATTATTTACTTTGTAAAATATTCATCTCATGCTGACCTGGCAGTATTCAATCACCTTTCCTGTAATCACTTACCCATGTTTCCAGCAAAGGACAGACTGAAGCACACGTTTAAGTGTTTTGCTGAATCACAACTTTCAGTGCAAGGAGAGAGGGCATGTGGAAGTAAAAAGCTCAAACATTTCTCAAGGCTGGACACAGAACCCTAAACTTAAACTGGAGGTTCATGCTTGAGTAGGAAATCCCACTCACGACAAGCCACACTTGTATTTGCACAATGGGAGCCCCAAGGGCAAAGGGAGTACAAGCTTTGACACGACTGCCCACTATATCTGAGTGTGTTCTGAAGCACTTACAAAATGAAACATGATGCACCCAAAAATTCCCAGCTGAGGAAGAAAAGAAGTTCAACATCAAGAAAAATATTGTGCTTCCACTTACTGCACTTGCTCCACACCCAAAACATCTCTTTCCAGAGAGCTTTATTTAAGAACATGTCTGTTGTCCTTAGGTGGAACCTAAGTCACCAGCTTAAAAGGATGATTTTTTAAGCAAAATGTCTCATCTAACAACCATGCACAGCAGGTGTTTTTTCCAAGCTGTATCCTGTCTTCTTAAACACTACGTAAATTCAGCAGGGCACACACATACACAAGTGACGGACGTGAACAGAAATGTGCTTTGATGTGTACATGTACTTAAGCACTTCACAGAACTGGGACACAGAATGACAACAGCTTTCTGGAGTAACACTGAGTCAGATCTACAGTCAGAGTGGGAATCCCTTCTTTATGCTGTCAGTGTCAATCCAATCAGGTATCTCAGGTGAACAGTCTAGAAGTCCTACCAGACTGGTGCAGGTCCCTACTGCTACAGGAAAAAGTATTACATAAACCACTTAAGGATCCATCTTGAAGCAGTTTATGTATTTTGTTCCTTCAGATTGTTCCAGAACCTTCTATTCTAACAATTAGGAACTTCGATTAACATCAAATTACAGGTTTTAGCACACATGCCACTCTTCTGTGAAGAATGTCATTACGTTTGATAGCTGCTCTCCATGAGAGCATGAGTGAAGAGATACCCCTCTGCCTTTATTTGTTAAACTATCTAGCCCACTTGCCCCCCCCCCCTTTGCACAACCTGATTGATTCTATCCTGAGCAGAGATGACAACATAATATGCCAGATGAGGTTTCTCAAGAGCTCTGCAGAGTGGCAACAGTACTGCCCTGCCTCTGAAGGCAGAAAAACGCAGTCCAATCTTCCCTGGCTGTCTCAAGTAAGTTATTGTAGCCTCCTCTCTTCAATTAGTCCAAGTCTTTCTTCTCCTTCCCTCTTAGCCTACTTCCAGTTGCTCCCAGTGGCCAGCAGAAGTTTCTGTTAGTACTATCCCAATAAGAAAGAATAATAGAGGGTGTGTACTATACATTCTTCTACCGCAAAGTATCACCCTCAGTTAAGAGGTTATCTGGTATCTAGCCCCGCACAAACCACATTCTTTCAGCTTTGCTTCCACCTTGCTTCTTCCTTCTTTAATGCCCATAATCCAAATTGCTATCTCCCCTCCATCTTCAACACATCCAGGTAACTGAAGCCAGAAGTGAAATGTTCTTTTAGTTTTGGAATGCTATTTCCTCAGCACCACCAGAAATACTCCGACATCTTCACTGTACAGCCCTGCTTTTCCTTTCTTTGCCATATGACACCAAAACAAGAGGATGTACACAGTTATGCACGTTCCTTGCTACTACCCCTGCTTCTTTCTGCACATTCTAAATACCCCTTGTAAGACTGGTTATTCATCCAGTGTTATGTGGAGATGCTTCTGACAAGTGTCCCCCCCACTAGCACTATTTAGAGACATGAATATTTCTTTTTTCCCAACTGGTGTTTAGTTTTGGGTTAGTTGGTTGGTTTGTGGACGTTTTGGTTCTTTTTGCTTTTATTTTAAAAGATTTTTAACTAGTGCAGCATGGTATGCTACATTCTGAATCACTTGATCAGGATTCGACAGTCCCACTCTCTTATCTGCTTCTGGAGCTGATGTAAATCTTGACTACTTTACTTCCTTTCTTTCAATCTTTTCTTGAGTAACTTTCATTCTGACATGAAGTCATCTTAATGGCTTTATTCTTCCACCTTCAGTTCTTCTTCCAGTTACAGCATCTTTTGCCTTTGCCTGCATCTCCATGTCATCTACACTGATGCTATTCCTGAACTCTTCCTCCTTCTCTAATTGAGCTCTTCCTCCACCTTACGGGATGTGACTCTCCGGATCACACTCCACTTTGAGGGGTAGAGTGCAGGGGATCTGTCATTTGAGATACATTTAATCAACAGATGCCCACAATCCTTTAGTTCTACTGGCACCTTCTCCTACTGGCAAGCACTTGCACCACAAGCATCTTCCCAAAAAGCTCTTTTGGGGACACTTCTGTTCTTCTTAGGTACCTGCTCACGTATGAAGCTTGCTCACTTACTCACTTGAGCAAGTAACAACCGCAGCATTTCAATTCAGCTACGAGCTACAGACTGAAGCTGATCTGAAAGTTGCTGGACACCGAGTGACCGTCAAGGTTACTACTGTGTCTGGAATATAGTATGAGCATTAAAAGACTAATGAAGCTGTATTTTATAAAACCCTAGAAATAGCTTGTGAAGATGTCCAGGAAGACTGCGATCAGACTGCACATCAGATCACAAAGCAGCTAAGCTAGGTAGCAACGATGTCCAAACTATGATCTGATAAATCCTCAGCAGCTGCAAGAAGCCTGAATACCAAACACCACCTCTTTTTGTCCTCTTGCACAACTCTGACATTATGTACTGCATGTTACAGACCACCCCTAAGCTAAGTTCTGCTGGGAGTCAGCAACAGCTTGAAGCAGTGCTCAAAAGCCTGGGGCGGGGGCTGGCTCTGCGCTAGAAGCACATTTAACAGAATAGATACAGCCACTTACATCCAAAACAGGTGACACAGCGATTGCGGTATTCTAGGGCCCAGCAGCTGAGCAGTCAAGAAGAGTAGCTGTAGCATTACACAAGGAGGGAAGAGGCCTGGTTCTCAGCCCTCATTTAAAGATTATCTCCAGTTCTTGCCCATTTAGTTTTTTTTAAGATAAAATTTGTAAAGCAGAGTCTGGAAAAGCAATTAAACCCCCAGGTTTCTCCCTGTTAACTGAACATTTTCAGACTACAGTGCCAAGCTTGATTCACACTGCCATTCATTCTAGCTTTTGAAGCTTACAAAGTCTGTACCACCCTTTGCTCATTACCATCACTTACAAACTGAAGAGGCTACAGCTGCCCATCCTGTGTTAAAATATTTTTCAGTTAGGTCACACACAAAGCTATCAGACTAAACTGTCCTACCTTGTCTACAGAGGCTTCTTGTGCCTACAGCACCTTGCCTGGGGTGCCCCTTCCTGATAAGGAAAATGTGGGTCTAAACAACCCATGTGGCAGATGTGCACTTGTTAGAGAAGCGAGTGGCCCCCAACTGCTGGCTTGTTGTTTAAGTGGGCACTACTAGCACTCCTGTTAGGTACCTCTAGAGAGCTCCTTACCCAGCAAGCAGGGATTCTGCTTCTTGTATTTCAGGCATTATATGCAGAGTTAATGTGCCTAATTTGAGGCTTTAGATAATACTACAGAAGTAGGTGCTTAATCCTTCTTTGAATCTGGGCCAGGGTGTTCTGTATATCCAGTAACTGAAACAAGATATGAGGCTGGCAAAGATGTTAGCGGATTGGCAGACCTTTTGTGGTAAGAAGTCACAACGCAGATGAATAGGGCTTTCTTGCTGACACAGGGAAAGATCAAGCTGTTGGATTTGGATTTAAGTAAAATATGCAACAGACCTCAATGACAATACTTGGAAGTAAAAATACCACCTTTCCCAAGACTTAAACTGTGCAAGTCAGGAGTCATTTCACTGATGCTGTCAGAAAAATAGCTTCTAAATGGCCATCAGGCAGCTATGAGATGCATTTTTGCATTGTATAGAAAGTAGTAGGAAAATACAAGCCTGCTGTCACATTTCCCAAAAGGCAGTATCAAAAAAAGCAGGTAGGTGTAAATTACAGGCTGCTAGTAGCTTAAAGCCTACCAAGTTGCACTTAGATGTGAAAGAACAGATATACATTTTACAGGAATCTTCTAATAGAGACATGTATCTAAAAGCTAGCAAAGGTGCAAGTCAACTTTCTCTCCTTACCAGCAGATACCAGGACAACCGCTGTGAACAAACTCATTTCCTCATCACTAAGTTGCAGGGCATTTAGTTTCTCGCTAAATTCAAACATAGAGTTGAGCAGATCACCAGCTCCCATTGAATGCAGGTCATCCACACTGTACTTCTTTCCACTCAGGAAGGTGACGGTACGTTCCTTTGCATCAAACAAAGAAGCGAACCGTACCATTAAAACCTGGTGAGAGAAAAAAACAGAACAACAAAACCACATAAATATAGGTGGAATTCTAGGAAAGCCAAAGAAAGAATTAAACCTTCTAACATCATTCCAGCTGTCTCATTACCTGCTGTACAAGCATTCTATACAGAAAACTGACAGCATGCTATTGACCTGTCAAAACCAGTGCAAGCTCTGACCCAGTAGTACAAGAGAAACAAACAAGTGAAGAAATTAGCCAGTGGGATGCAGGGGAGGGGCTACAGCACACAAAAGGGAGGAAAATTAAAATGTAAGCCTCAGACAGCCTGAGCCACAAAGACAATGCCATTCATAAATATGCCAGTAGGTCAACTTGCTTAAGCCACTGAACAGCCAAAGGCATACAGAGCATTAAAAGAAAGGTTTTCTTTGCCACACTCACAAAGAGCAAAATGAAGATACTGAACCAGATTCTTGCTTGGCATAAACTGGAGCAGCTCCATTGAAACAATGCTGATTTACACCACCTAAGGATCTGGACCACTAGGCATTCTTTGGGAAAGTACCATGCTGCATCACTGTACCCACAGGAATGTTAATGAGCTTTGGTAGAAAGAAGCCACAGGTACGGCCTTCAAAAGTCAAGGGAAGCAGGGCTTGAAACAGCACCTGGTCTGTAGCTGCAGCTGGGAATACCCCTTTGATACAAGCACCTGGCTGGAGCAGTTGACATGTGCCAAACTTACCCCTCTGGGCTGAAATTTCTCTTGTGGTTTCCCAGTCGTACTGTGAAACGTTTCCCTCTGGAATGGCTTGTAAAGTTTCATTTGCTCATGTTCAACAACCTTATTTACATTTCCAAGGTTTAAGTTGCACAGAACAGCCTTCTTATTTGGAGAAAATGAACCGACTGGCACTGGTTAAAACTTCAGACTTCTTGTAATCTCTTGGTGTGAAAGTCATCTCTTGTCACTTACCCTACATAACTGCATGAATTTAAATGTGTACTACATTTGAGAACAGAACCAGGTTTTCAGCAAAGACTGGTGCTTTTGACAAGCTTAAAACAGGAGGGCTTAAAAAAAATGATGTTTGAGAATTTAAACACCATTCATGCACATTAAATGACCTGCTCCAAATGACATGCAGCAATCTTGATGGACACATGAGCACTATATATTGTTCACCTTTGTCAGCTAAGCTATGTGTCCTTTGATGACATTAACTACAGCGTGCAGAAATCTAGGTGCAGAAGCCCTCAGAATACAAGGACACAAACGGCAGGCAGACAGAGCTGAACTTGTGCATTAGCAGGGACCTACCAGGTACTTCAACCTTTCAGTTAAAAATGGTTATTTCCCTTACAGAACTGGGCTCTAGAAACATTAACTTTAAATAATGAGCAACCAGCATTAACACTGATATTCAAAATTGAAGCCCGTGAAGCTGTGTTGATTTACACTAAGGCAAAGACCTCACCTATAGATTTCAATGTCACCTTTCTAACCCAAGGAAGAATGGTTTAGACTATGGCATAGCACATGATTAGTTCATCCCATTTCACTTTAAGACTCCTATTTGTGCATGCTGAGGATATACCTGATCAAACCTATCACCTAACCATAGCAATATAAGCACATAAAAGCCTTTACATAGGCAAGTACTTGCTCACTTCCTCCCCACATGCAACCAAATTAACAAGTTTTGAGTCTGTGGAGAAACTGATTCACTACCTCAATGGAACCAAGGTCCTTCTTGGCTCTGCCATCAACTACATTTGGAGTGGGGGCTCCTGGATCTCAGGGAGGACCCACTAAAAATCCAGTTGAACACCTTATTTGAGGCTCACTGCTGTTTCTGACCTGGCTCACATAAAAGCCATGCAGATGCCACCACCATATAAGGAGGTCCCCAGTACTCCCAGTTCTAAGAGGGCTTTTTAGCTTAGATATGTGTGATTATATACAGCTATGCTGCTTCTGCACCAACATCATCTCCATGCATCTTCCTGCCCCCAGACGAACAAGCATTCCTTGAATATGAGCTAGTGGTAAGCACAGTGCCAAGACGGCCACACACAGGTGCCCAAGGGAGCCAAAATGGGCTCAAAGACAGTACTTTTCCTCAGATACTTCTATTAACATGCAGATGTTGGGATATCCTAGTTTAGTTACCCAGAAGAAAGAAGTGACCTTGTATCTATCAGGCTTTCAAGATGCTTTTGCATCTATTGCAATGGTTTCATAAATCCTGCTGGGTTTGGGTTTTTTCCACTCCTCTGCAGCATTATTTTTTCATTTGTTTGTTTGTTGGGCTTGGTTTTTTGGTGGGTTTTTTTTTCCTTGTTGCTAAGATGCCACATACGCCTTTAACTACAAGTACCAGCTCAGTAACAGAAATCATTAATTTTTCCTATAAGTGAATAGGGATAAGCATGCAGCCATACATTATTATTAATTCTCTTGGATATAGTAACCTTCTTATGAGCAGTGCCTGTAACTGGCAAAAAGGCATATGAATGAGGCTTGAGAAAAGCCTGAGGTGAAGAAAGGCCAGGACCAAACATTTTACGTGAAAAACATGAAGATTTGACTTTGCATTATAGGACCAGTTCAAGCTTGATTCTCTACCCTCCTTGCAGGCACTGAACAGCATACCACTTTGCAGAGCAAGGAACCAACAGTTTTGTGTAATGTGAACAGCAATATAACAAGCAGTAGCTGAAAAAGTGAAACTACAGCTCTTAGCTCCAGGAGCTGTAGATGACTAGTAAAAGGTCAAGAGTAAGTATAATGGCAAAAAATACATGACTGCAAAATAAGAGAAACAAAGAAACTGACACACTCCAGGCACCAAGTCTTGCAATGTAACTTGTTCTTTCCAACCCAACAATTACCCATTTTAGAACCAGGCTATATAAATGCAGGTGAAAGACCCGTCACATTACACAAGAAATGGCTTCAGTTCAAGTAAATACAGCATTTCTCTTTGAATGAATAAATCAAGTAAACAAGAGCAAAAACATCACCAGTCCTGCCTTCCTCAGAAAAGCACGTAACACTGAATACTTGGGATTTCAGCTCCACCAGCCCTCTATGTTTAAACTGGGCATTTGAATACACATAAAACGTGCACGGTCTCCAACAGATGCAAGAGTTTGGAAGAGCAACTAAAACCTTAAGTAAAGGTCTCCTGGTGAAGGTCACCAATTATAAAACAGCATCAAGCTCTCCAGTATCATTTCCAATTTAACACCACTAATTCGTATATACGTCATGACCACAAGTGGATGAAATGAACCACGAGGACTTGGCGGGATTAGTCTGTAAGTCAGGCTGCAGGTGGTACGGTATCTACAGTACTACAGTACAGCAGTACTACAGCTAGTTATCAGTGTCACTGCATCGGAGATGGAGGCTTCAGCAACCCCCAGTTGCCACCAAAAGCTAGTGGTGACTGGTCAGGATGGATGCTCTGGCTTTGGCAGGGAGCACAGTGGAAGAAGGAAGGACCTACAGAGTGATACACACACTCTCCTACAAAACCGGTAAGCCAATAGGTAACTTTCTAAACTAGCCACCCTTCGAGATGCACTGTGCTTTTCTCCAGGCTAAGTAAAGGTAGCTATCACAGTAATCACTCCTATACAAACCCAAGAAAATCCTCATTACTCATTTATTCATGCCCAGGGAAGAAGAAAGGGTAGAAAGGCTGAGCAATTTTGAGCTAGTTGGAAGAGGGACCGTTCACCAAGATCTGACCAAACAGAAACACTGGACACTATCAGCTTAAATAAAGCTCAGAGCTAGCATCCATGAACAAGCTGATTTTGCCCACATAACCCAGTTCTATTTATTTTTGTTTTTCAGGGGGTCAAACTGATGCACCGCTTGTCAGGTCCACAATAGACACACAGTGGTCTCACCTCAAAGGTCCCAGCCTTCAGAAGATTAACCTGGTCATGTTGGGAGAGATCTCGGAAACCTGGGATGCGCTTGGCAAACTCCACCACTTCCTTCACCGCAGGGGTAAAACTCAGGGAAAACTCTTCCCAGACTTCATGGCCAGACTTGTTTGGGTCCACGTGGGGAGTCTTACTCATTGGGCAGACCTGATGTTTACAAGACACATGCAGAAAACAACTCCTTAAGAGATCATTACAAATATTAACAAATACTTGAAAGAAGCAGGTTTATTCTTCAAGAAAACTTTGCAATAACGATGCACACAGAAAAAAAAGATTAGTATTCCTCATTCGGTTCCAAAAGCAACTGGATTTCTCCCCCTTTCTTTAAAACAAAGAAAAACCCTACCACAGCAGTTCAGCAGCAATCTGTTTCTAAATTTGCTGACCTTGGCAACTTCAACATCATTTACAGTGAAAGACTTGAGAGAACCCATATTATGCTGCTCTTCCCTGATCTCAACTCATGCCAGACCTCTGGATTTTTTACTTGTATTACTCCTGTAATCTCACGATTAATCACGATTTCACAATCGATTGCAATCTCACAGTCACTACTACATTCATTCTCATCTATCTTTCTTGTTTTGCAGGCAATTAAAGTGATTCAGTCAAGGTGACAAACATGCCAACACCAGAGCAAGGAAGTGAGCCTTGGCTTCCTGAGTCACGGGTTTACGAGGACAACCTTCCCCTCCTAGATGTTTGCTTTTATCTGTATCAGTGAAGGAGGAAAACCAAGGAACTGATATTCCAATCTTGCTCAGTCACAGGATGACAAAATGCTCTTTCTTTTATACAAACACATGGCAATTTTTTGCAGGGAAGTCTGAATCCATTACAACAAGATCAGAAGTATCAGTCAAGGCTGACTGCCAATAAATTCCCTCTGTAAAAACCAACCTGATGCTCCAAGATAATTTCAGTTCTGCTTTCTAAAATCTGCATCTTTTAATGAAGTTTAAATCTTTTAATATTCATTTCGCCTGTCATCATCAAGGAAGAGAATTCCTTTAAGTATTCCTCACAAGTATACTAAACGGTGTATATAATCCTACATAATGTCAGCCAAGCAAAGACAAAACAGTGAAATAGATTAGCAGTTCCTCAGAGCTATGCTGGTTTTTTCATCTTGAAACTGATAATTGCCTAGCAATTCTTTGTATGGAAGGTCCTAAGATTACAATATATTCAACAGGTATATATACACACATGCAGGCGTGTGTGTGTTTGTGTATTCAGCAACAGCTAGAGAAAACAAGATGGAGATAGATATGTATTTCTCATGTGGGTTTTTTTGTTGGACTTTGCTTGTTTGTTTTCAAATACCAGTTGGTAACTGGGCAGTCAATACACACAAAGCTCTTCCCTTTCTCTCTCCCCAGAAGCCAAAGAACAGAATTGTAGATTTCTTGGTTCAGCTGCGAATCACAACATAATTTTTGCATCTGAGAAAAACACCCAAACCCAAATGATTACATATGGAGTAAAGGGGGACCTTTTCCATGAACTAAGAATCATTCAATATTCTGGCAAAATGACAGGCCTAGGCACACAACTAGAAGCATGGCAGACACTAACCACTGCTCTGCTCATGGTAATGCAACAGCTCACACAGGTATTGTTAAAAATACAGTACACTCTGAAATAAGGAATCTGGTTCACCACTCTGCTCTGAATCAGACATAAAAAGCACTTCAACTTCTCATCCTATGATGACCTATCCTAACTCCCAGGCACTCTGACCCAAGGGAAAACCTCCAGTTTTCTCCTCTGTGTATTATGTCTAAGCTCTCTTGAGAGACCTCTGCCCAAGAGTCACAGAATATCTCAAGTTGGACTTGATCCTGATGGGTCTCTTCCAACTCCTTGCTCCTTGCAGGACTAGCTAAACCTAAACCATAGGACTAAAAGCATCACCTGGACTCTCTTGTGAACTCTGACAGGCTTCCTCTGGAAGCAGGTATCAACTTGTACAGTCACTAGTTGTCTTTACAGAAACCTGTTTAGGAATGACCTGTTCTACTTTTCCTTGGGGGTATTGAGTAAAAAAACCAAACAAAATCCCTGAACATCTGGCTCTATACTGGTTCAGAGCCTAACTGCACTCCCCTACCACTACTGACTCATTTCAGCCAGATCCTGGTCTGGATTCTCTGGCAAAACCCTCATTCACATCAGGGATGCAGGGAGGGGGGCTGCAGTGCTCTGTTGGATTCAGTTTTGTTTCCTCATCGTCAGCTGTGTTGAACCTCCCTGCAGCTACTGTGCGCAGGTCAAACTGACTGGTTTGGGCCTCTTGCAGGCAGGGACACTCCCTGCCTGCCCATACTGACAGGTTTAACCTCTGCTTCTCAGGAGTGCAAAGAATGCCATTGCAGTGACTCCATATACTTTCCCTGCAAGGAAGAAAGGTTGGGAATTATTATTTGCCCAGAGTCTGCAATTAAAGTCAGAGCCTGCTAGGGATGGCATGGTTCACATAGATAGTAGCCAAAGAAGGGAAAAAAAACCCAAAACAAAACTGGAAAAGAAAAACAACAAAAAAAGAAAAGCCAGCGTCAAGATAAGCAGCCTTCACTGTGTGGAGACTTTCAGGGGTCTCCAAGAACATGTGAAGAACCTTTACAAACTTAAGAGGAAGAAAACTATGGCAGCTCAAGTACTTCAGAAAGGTCAGGGGCTCATGCTTCTCAATCGGAGCGCAGAATGAGAACAAGGATGTTATGTTCTCTCATCCCAGGCAGTTCCAGTGATAAAGAGAAGGACAATCTATTTTAAGGGGCTTACAGAACCAGTCGCCTGAACGGCAGAGAAACAGCAGGTGCAAGGGAAATCAGAGGGACCTGTTAAGGAGAGGAAAAAACCCAAAATCTATATGCAAGAAAATCCTTGTTAAGAATTCAGTGAGAAAATGCTCTAGCAAAGTCATCTAAGGTTCCTAGAAGTGCCTTCAGAGTCACACTTAAGCAAATACTACAGAAAAGACCCCTCAACTTCTCTCCAGCAGTTTAGCTGTGCATCTTCCTCCTGACTCTGTTCAGAGCTGAGGATGTTCTAGGGGAGAAGCCTGTGGGTCCCACCGAGTCTGTATTTTACACTGCCTGTAAAATCAGCCTAGCCCCATAAAAACAAAACACCACCCAAGAACAAACAAACAAAAAACCCAAAACCAAAACAAAACCAAAACAAACAAACAAATAAAACCCACAAAAAATCAGCACCAAAACCAGCCCATGCAGACTGGCTTAAAATCCTAGCCCTGAGGTTTCACCCCAGATATTTGCTCTAAATGACTTGAAGGAAAATACAGCATATCTGATTGTAGAGATATCTTAAAGTGAAGCCTTCAAGAGGATTGAGTGAAGAAGGCAATTTATAAGCTCTATTTATAAACATCCATTTTCACATTTAAGTCAAGCCAGTTAAAAAAACTGTGAGCTTTCTTCAACCAGTGCTCTTTGATGTTAGTCTATTTTCAGTTTGCTAAAAAACAAGAACCCCCTTCACTTGAATGATTTCAAACCCTCCACGTAACTTGAGCCATTGTTCCCCTTCATCACAATTTGCACTATTAAACGTGTGTCACTATTTTAAGTTTCAGTAGTTGTGCCAATAGTGCGCAGCTTCACTGACTGAAGTGGCACAGATGATCACAGCCATCACTAAGCCTTACGCTAAGTCAAATCAAACAATTGATATCGATATACCAGATGCATTCTTCCTCCAGTGCTGCAAGAGTAAGTGGTATTCTTGTTTGGAGAAAAGCCATCTTCTGGGATCCTATCACACAGTCGCTGAGTGTAACCACTGGTGAAGTTCATGCAGTGGCCATTTGGGAAACACATGGTGTGCCCGCTTGGATAATGCATTGCGCTTCTCCCTTTGTACTGTCCACCAAGGTGCTGCTCACTTTCAGGGTACTGAGGGCCCCCAAGCCCGCTAACACAGTGCTTGCTGCTCAAGACGTACTGCTCAGCATTCTTTGACACTCTCTCCCCGCTTTGGGGCTGCATCATCTCTGCTGGGTTTTGGGACTGTTCTTGGTTGTACATGAAAGTGTCTTTGTGGGCCCTAGTGACCATACCGATCACTTCTTCCTTCGCCATGTCAGCGCTAGGAGGGGGAGAAGGGCTTTTGATGGTTTCCCGCTCTTGCTTGGGCTTGGAGGAAAGGTCTTCTTGAGGTGCTTGATCTTGATGTTCTGTTAATGCTTCGCTGGGTAAGTGACCGCTGAACTGGCTGTTCATCATGGTTTTCATGGCACTCTGCATTTCAATCAGCATCCTCTGTTTTTCACGTTTGGGAATACGGCCAAATCGAACAGCTACCAAGGTGGGGAGACGAAAGTGGTGGGGAAGAGAGGAAAAGAAGGTCAATCCTGAAAGTGTTAGCATGCACACAAACAGAATACACATCCCAACCAAAAATCCTGCCTTTCAAGGGAAGACGTTAACTGCTCTCACCAATACTACAGCAGGGGTATTACCCCTGAAGTCAAGGAGCATCCTGGGCGTAGGATAGGTGTGAGATATGAAACGCATGCTGCTGTTTACATACAAAGAGAAGGCAGCTCTAAAGCATATAATCTCTAAAGTCTTTTCCCCTTTTGCTACAAACCTGGCTATGGAGTACAAACGGTTGTGTTAGTTAACTGTCGGGCTTTAAGACTGGACCAATCAAACCAGTACAACTTTGTGACCTGACAATTAGCTGAATGTAAATACAGTTCATAACATATCTGAATACGTCCTACAAGACAGCTCCTCATGGACCAATTATATAACTTGCCAAAACAAGAGAACCATTGCTGAGTGAAACTTACCTTGGTACATTTTCCTGATAACTTTGCCTTGACAAGGACATTTTCTGATGGCAAGGGGATGGGCATCATTGTGGCTGCAGCATTTTTGACCCTGTCCTAAGGAAACTACACCTGCCTCTACCATCCTGTCCAACCACAGTCTTACAAGGGCTTATAACCAGTTTCGACTGATGTAATTATGTTCATGCAGTAGTCCATCATTAATGTAACTAACTCTCTTTCATTAAAGCAGGTGCAACCTTACGCGCAAACAAGCGCCTAAGGGATGAAATAACTCCTATGCATGACAAGAACTCAGAACAATTATTTAGAATAAGTTTTAACACTCCACCCACTAAATTATTAACAGCCCAAGATTCCTGGTTCTTGTGAAATAAACACCCTGAGAAAATTAAAAAGTGAAACAGGAGGAAGAGTTCTGGTTTGTGACATCAAGTTGTAGCAGACTAATGAACCACACTTTCAGCATTACATTTTAAAATGTCACAAGGAGTGGACAACCAGCAAGGTGGTCAGAGACACAGCTCAACATTACCCTTTACTCCTTGCCTTCCCCCTCCCTCCACGGGGAATAAACCTCCAGCAGGTACAAGCTCACTATGCTCATCCCATGCACCCAAACCTAACTCTTTAGGCTCTATCATGATTACCCCTAAGGCTATCGGCTTGGGCAGAAGTCCCTTTTCTTGAAAAAGCAACAGTAACAAAAGAAACTCATTGAAACAAAATTGAGACTCTTATTACAACCATCCCCCTAACAGACCACTGCAGAGCATCCCACTGCGTTAGCCTCCAGGGACAGTATTAGGTTACCAGTTCAGGAGGGTCAGGGAGCAAGAAGGCAAGCTGATCTAAACACTCCCAGACAGGGAACCTGACCCTGACAACAGTGCTGGCTGTGTTATCTGCCATTGACACCCTTAGCAATTGGTTCTGAGGTGGGCAGCAGATTCTCCCTCAGAGGATCACTGCTCAGGAACATACCATCTCTTGACATCCCAACAGACAGGCATTTTTTGAAACGACACTGCTGGCATCTGTTCCTATTCATTCTCATTATAGAGCAGTTGTTATTCTTCAAGCACTTCTTATACTGGATGTTTTGCTGAATGCTTCTTCTGAAAAAACCCTGTAAGCAAACAAAAAAACCCCGGAACTATTATTACAACACATGTCAAAATCCTCCTGCCAAGATTTACCTCTCCACAAGCACAGAAAACACCACTGTTTCTCATGAGCTTCTTCAGAGCCATCAGCCCAAAGTGATTTGAAAGAACTTGCTACTCCTCATGACATACTTTGTGTGTGATCTATGCATAATGCAAACTAGTTATGATTTCTAATTATAGAAGATGCTAAGTTGTTTCCTGCATAGTCAGCAGCTAAGAGCAAAATATCTCCAGTATTACCTCTATCACTTAACTGACAGTTTCCAAGATATGCACTCAATCTCCCATGCTATCAGGGCAAAGATGAAAGTCAAAATCATCTTTTGACTTCAATCTCCACAGTCTGGCAAAAAAACCATCCTGTTGCACCATATGACCTTCAAAGGTGGTTCTTTCACATAACCCTTAAGCTGATAAACTCTGTCACAGAACACAGCATTTTCAGTGTTAAAGCATTAGAAAATACAGATCTACTGATGCATGAACACGCAAGCACATAGTTCCGGCTTTCCCTGTGATAAAGAACTGCCTTTCTGAACCTGTTTTGTTCTGTGTCCTAGCCCAGATGATGACTCACACCCACTATCTCTTAATGCAATTAACATTCACATGTCTGGCATGACATGGTCCTTACCACCTGTCTGCAGGTCTTGTTCTCTGCTGCGCACCCCAGGTCACGCAGGGGCAAGAACAGAAAGCATTGCAGAGTTCGGAAGATGCTGTGTCTTGCTAAGTGGTTTCCCTTTTCCTACAACTTATACACTGTCTGAAATTTCTTAGATTTAAGTTGAATAGAGAAGCATACCAATATTTTTTTGTCAGTATCACCCCCTTTCCCCTATGGGGAGAACCTGAGCATTTCACCAGCAGAAAGGTGAGCAGAAACATAGCTCACCTTGCAGCCCTCACAGGCATGAACACCATAATGAAATCCTGAAGCGACGTCTCCACAGACTTTGCAAAGAAGAACCATGCCATTAAATTCTAGAATCAGAACAGAAAAGTCATGGATATAGAAAACCAACGACAACTGAAAGAGTGCGTTTCCAGCTTTTAAAACCTAAACTGAAAGCAAAATACGTCAAGTCAGTTCAACGTACAAAAAAATACAGCAGAGGAACAAACAAGAACGTCAAAAATCCCTCACCAGTTCAGAAGGTACCAGTGCAAGAGAGGGGCAGGGCTGCAGGAGGAAGACAAATATGAAGCACTCAACAGAATAGAGAGAAAGCATGTATTCACTGGACTTTCAATCACAGTAGCATTGTACTGACCCATAGAAAGTCTGCTTACATTCACACAGTTTTAAAGGGACTATTTAGTTAACTAGGCCACCAAAAATCAGGCTCAATTTGTTTTTCCATCAGGACAAAGTAAGCCCATATAAAGGCTACAGTTTCCTCAACAGAGAATTAACATATTTGCTTTAAAATAGAACTACTAAAGGACACTTTATTTTATTACGTATTGTAAACAAGCCATATGCTCTTCCTATCTGGTAACAATTTAGGACTGGTAACTCAGCCACATCTACATATGTAAAGACTACTCAATTGAGTGCATATCCAGAATGGTATGCTTGCACACTTGAACTTGAAAGTACTATCTCAGCCCTGTAAATATACTCATGGTTTGGGTTTTTTAAGCTTTTCCCCACCTATTTTATTTCAGTTTGTCAATAAATTCAGTAAAGACTTTTTGTAAGTCCTAAGTGCTGGTCTAACACTGGTTTCACTGAAGCCAATGGGAATTTCACCAGTGACTTCAGTAACCACAAAATTACCTTAACAGTGAGCAACAGAGACAGCTGGAAATACTCCTGCAGAAAAACATATTCTACCAGGAAAAATAATTTATCTGACATTTGGGTTTCATTTGTAAAAAGGAACCAAAACTTATTTTTCATGGTTTTGAAAAAGAACCAAACCACAAAATCTCCTTTTTTTTTTTTTTATTTTTTTCTTTACATAGCTAGTACTGAGCTACAAATGTTATCTATCTATATATCCGCCCATTCATCCATCCATCTGAACAGTTTACAACAGGTTTCACCTTCAGGAACCTCTGCCCTGACGCCAAAACCATAGTTGCTAGCAAATCTTTAAGAGGAAGTAAATGTTCTTACGAAGAACTTAGGGTAGGAACACTCTAAGGAAAAAAAAAAAAAAAAAGATGGGGGAGAGACTTTTAAGGTAGAACTGTTAGATGTTTATTCTAGATTCATACCAATTCAAAATGATAAAACAATTTTGCAATAATTCAGTCTTCAAAAGACTAGTCTAAATTGCAGCGAAGTGCGTGTTAAACTGCTCATTCCTGTACTCAGTTTGATTCCTTCCCTTCCAAAACTGTTTAAATGTAGTTCTTTATCACTGATCTCCTCCAATTACCAAAACAGCACCAATAAGTAGCTGGAGCTAGACAGCTGAATGCATTTTACAGGACTATTCTTTAGTTCCATGCTTATGGAAAATCACAGAAATGCCTTCGCAGCAAACCACACAGAAGACCTGTTTGTAATAGACAGGGCTGTAACATACAGAGGGGAAATGGTGGTTATAGGAACTGGCACCAAACATACTTGTGACTCCATTATGGCCTTTTGTCAAGCCAGCAACACTCGACTGGTTTGTTTTAATAGTCTCCTCGAGCCGATCGCTCTTTGGTGCCCCATCAGAGCCCTCGCTGCCTCGGCCGCTGCAGCCGCTCTCCGAGGAGGAGCTGTTTGGAGAAGATGGTACAGGCGAAGAGGACGACTGGAAACCGCTGTCTGAGCTCTCGCTGTGACATGAGGCTGGGCTAGATGCCGAGCTTGAAGAGCTGATGTAAGCTATCACACCCCCTAAGGCAAGAAAAAAAAGGCGGCATGTAGTGACATAACAAGCAGACATGCACCGCTGCCATGTGAGCCACGCCATGACCCAGCACCACCAGACCTAGCCATCACGTGTTCCCGGGCACACTCCTTTCCCTCCCTCCCTCAAGCTTGCTTCTTTCCATTTGTTTTCAAGGGCTGACCTCCCATCCCCTTCTTCCCTCTTATCAGCCTCCTCTGATCCAAGTCAAAATGAAATGGCAGAACCAAAGGATGGAGCAACAAGCCACGGTGCAGGACAGGGCAGTGGGGAGAGGGCACAGGGAGGCCCAGGGAGGGCTTCCCTGGCCACCCTCTGAGCAGTGCTCATCTGGAGCCAGAGCAAAGCCAGGCTCTTACAGCACTGTGGAGCTGGAATGCAAACAAGCTAGGTTAGGGACAGAAATAGGGCAGGGAGAAAGACTTCACGCAGGCTGCGTGCCAGAGGCACAGAAAGGAAGAGCTGGGAGGTGCTCACGACGCAGAAGGGAAGGGGGCAAGAGAAAGAAATAGCACTGCAGCCTGGTTAGCCTACTGAGCACCATTTGTCCAACTGCAAGCTTTTGCAGTGTTTCTAGCAGCAGCTAAACTCTGACTGCTAGGCTGCTATTTGCAGTCTCTGTCCTGCCGCATCTTGCTAGCTGACACACTTGAGAATCCCTCAGATGAAACAGCTTTTTGTCCTCAGATGGACCCGAGAGCAGTTCTGGCTTTTCACAGGCTCCTTTTTCTTGCTTATAAGCAAGAGAAGGTTGTTTTCACTTCACTGGAGTTTGTCTCCAAGGCTCAGCATTTCAAAAGCCAATGTAAAAACACTTGGTATTTCACACAAATATTTCAACAGTGAAAGCCACTCAACTGTTCAAATAAATTACACTCCGCACCCTCTCTGGTTCATGCCTGCACTGCTATCTAGAGCCTCTTCACAGACAACTCAGGACAACTCCACACATCAGGAAGGATTAAAAACTTTACAAGGACCGACCATGTGCTGGCTTCCTCTGGAGGAATAAAAACACTGGTGTCTGTAGGGTCCTTGGTCAACTGAGCTAGCATGAAAGGTTGGGGCTGGAGCTCCCCACATCAGGCATCACCTCCTCAGAGATAAAGGCAGTGCTGTTATACAACCCTGGAAAAAGATCACTGCTTGCAGGTAGACAAATTTTCATTATTTCTACCAGCTGTAACAGCCCTCTCAGCATTTCTGCAGCAGCTTCACTGGCCCATTTCCTCTTTAATATCTGATTTTTTTCTACCGAGGAAACCGCCACCAACACCACAAAGAGCGCGCAGCTGAGGAACCCCTGCCTGGCGGGGCAGAAGTCAGGCCAAGCAGCCGTGTGACATGTCCACTGCACAGAGGCTGCTTCTCACATTCCTGGGCACCAGTGCCCCTACGCCCCACCACAGCCATCATTCCTGCACAGATTATTTTCTGTTCCAGTAAATCCTCCCTGCAGCACAGCACGCGTTCAGGATTGGGGGTTTTTGGAGCAAGGAGAATTGCAAGGGGGGCACAGGGCCAGCAACGTGAGGAAAAGACCTCACCAAACACCCGTGCTAGTGCCAGACAACACCCATTTGACAAAGGTCTGGGTACACGTGCCTCTGCCAGGTCAAAGCTCGCAGTCTACCTGCTCCGAGGGAGGCACCGAGTTCCTCAGCAGGCGCCATCCTTATCTGCAAAGGGCAGAGCGGGGCACTCAAACACAGCCCCGGCAGGGAACTCCCGTGTTCCTCCACACTGCCACCTCACCCCGCTATCGCTAAACCCTGCCTCGTAAACAGGGATGCTCCATTTCCCTCAAGGATAACGCCAATGTCACAGGGGAGCACAGGGGAAGGGTATGTCTACAGGGCGGTTCACCCCTTGTTTTCCAGACGCCTGAGGAACCCCAGAGCGTTGGGCTGCTGCTGTATCCTAGGGAGCTTGGGAGTCTTGTCTGCGTCACGGTCAAGATTCCCAATACTTTTCTTATTTTAGAAGCTACACCTCCCTGCGAACCTTATTTTTGTTTGGTCAGCAGTCGAATCCCGTACAACAGCACGGGGTGACAGCTCAAAACAAAGAGCGGCCGCGGGTCTACGAACTGGCTGGGCTTTGCAACAGTGCCCTGCAGAAAAGGAGCCCTGACGGCTCCGGGTCTATGAGCTAGCAGGGTTTTGCTTCGGGAACCCGGTGCACTCCCGGCACGGATTTCACTGATGGGGGAAGCGGGGAACACCGTACCGTGCCGGTGTCTCGGTCACACAGGGATGTAGGAAGGTGTAACAATGCAGAAGCGCGCAGGAGGCGGCGAACCGGGTACACGCTTAACCGCTTCACCCGGCCCCAAGGACGGTGCTGCAGGGGCACCGCTGACCGCCCTCCGCTAGC
>NW_009925238.1:19973-32237 GCF_000696875.1 Nestor notabilis | reverse complement strand
ATAAATATAAGTATATTCTAACGTATTTTATAATTACAGTTTAATTATAATTGAATGATTAGATTAAAAGCCAATAATTCAAGGTGAGCTTCAGATTTTACCTTCATAATCTCAACCACCTCTTGTTTCACTCTGGTTAACTCCCGTTGAAGATTTACCCTCTCTTCTTCACTTGCCTTTTCTACAGCTTTGATTTTTTCATCCATTTCTGCCTGCAATTTTTTCCGGGCTTCCTCTGTCTTTTGGGCAATACTCAGAGCCCTCTCAAGCTCTTCAAAAGCTGCAAAGAAAATAAAGAAGTATATGATAGCTGAGAAATATCTGTCCCTTGATAGAAGAACAGAGTTCTCCATAACTGTAAGTTACACAAGTAATAGAAGAATGAACTTAGGAATCCATCAAGAATTCACATGGGTTTATTATCTAGAAAAGACAGAGAACTGACAAACAGAGCTGTGAATGTCTTTCAATACATTCTGTAGCTTCTATTTCTTCCCTAAAATCACTGTAAAATACATAAACCACATAAATAAACTTTAACTCTTCTTCCAGCTATATGTGGTGAGTAACTTTGAAGAAGAGGAAAAAAGCTGCATGAAGAAAAGGCAATTCACAATTTGTTCTTCCACTAAAACAGCAGACAGAAGCATAAACCAGGAATGACTGCTATGGAAGCCAGTTTTTACTGAATCATGAAAGAGTTCTTCCTGAGCAGAACAATGAAGTATAATACCAGGCACTTTATTTATCTCAGAGTTGTTCATTTCAAACTGTACAACCTAGATAATCTTCTCTTTAAACTACGGGTTTTGTGGAGTCCATACAGATGGCTTTGCTAATGTCATTATTTCACTATTTACTTTTAATGTAAACTACCATCAAAGCAATTCAGAGATACTGGAGAAAAGCCTGTGTATTATGAGCACTCTGAAGCTTTGCAGATAAAAATGAAGAATAAAAATACTAAGATTTGCTCCCAGAAAACTTGAATATCTAGATGGTTCAAAAGAACTCTCAAGCTGCAGTGATGGAATTTATTTACACTTGCATAAGGTGCACAAGTCTGCTGAAACATTTTAATATACAAATCAGAAGCAGTAATTCCACGGCTTCTTCTCATGCTAAGGAGTATTCTAACATACTTATACCCTTCATAGATGATCATTTAGATACACAAGGAAAGCAAATAAATTCCTGTGTTCTGAGCTGCGTTATTATTATCCAATACCAGTATCTGAGTTCCTGTCTGAAACTGATGGCAGAATCAGCACAGATTTACACAAGACTAGAATTTGATCACTACCATGGAAAACTCTTCTCCTGAAGAGATCATGAGTGTGGAAAACCCTGCTGCGTATCAAAGGAAAATTAAGACTCTGAGCAGTCTACTATATGGTTTATTTTTTGCATAAAAGAACTTTGGCAAAACACCTCTGTAAAATTCATAATCGTGGTGCCAATATCAAGACTGTAATTTATCAGGGGATCTAAAACCTACAAGTATATTCTACTATGACCCAGACTATGTGAATACTACTCTGGGAGTAGACAGAACAAAACAATCTTTGAACTGTAATTTGGTATGCTAAGCCTTCTTCCACTTAATTCTACCCCCAAAAGAAAATCATAGACATACACATCAGTAGTTTCCTTGATTCACCACCACTTAGCAGTTGCTGTCTTTAAAAACATTCAGACGCAAGTTTGGGAAGTGAAGAATAATTTCCATTCCACATCTTCTGATAATATTTAAAACGGAAGTTTTTAACCACAAGCTGTATTTCTAAGGCAATGCTGCAAATATGTTTTTGAGTAATTCAGTTCTATAGAACTGCATTCACCCAAATTCCAGCCTCATCCAGAATTTTCTTCTGTTTTCTGAGGAAGCCTTTCTCTGACTGCTCATAGCAGCAATCATGGCTCAGAACAGAACAGGGCTGTTATTGACTCTCGCAATAAAAAAGAGCATCATAGTATCCACTTTTTCACCCTGGTTCTAGTTAAATACTAAAACTCACTACAAAAATATGAAGAGCACTAGAGATTATTTCAAACAGGAAAACAGTCTAAAACACAATGCAAGCATGCATGAGGCTTATAGCCCTCACTTTCCAAGCACAGTTCTTCACAGTCCCCATCAAGGTACTTGCCACCTGGGACCCACAAGACTTGAGTCCTCCCCTCTTTCCACCCAGCAACGACTCTGTTATGATCACAGCCTATACAAGTACATTGGGAGAATGGCACCGACTTCCCTGATGCTCCTCTCAGCCCTAACAAGAGCACGCACAGCCAGCAAAACTGGCCAAGTCCTTCAGTACTACAGCACCATAAATGGCTTAAAAAACCAAACAACCCTACAGACAAAGTACAGCTTGGAAATAAAGCCTGTGAGTAAAAGATTAAGTTATTTCACTTGTCCATGTGTTTTCTGATTCTTGTTCTGAGCAATATATACTTATTTTTCATTCAAGAATCCCATTACTTCTGCAAAAGGAAACAGAATGCATTTGGCATAGCCCATGAATCCACCAAAGAGAAGATCCAGGTTCACACTAGGATTGACTACTGCTATGTAATAGCTGAGCAACATGCAATACGAGAGCTGCACCACCGTGATCACAAGCAGGATGCCAATACAAAAGCTAGACAAAAGCTGACGGATAAAACGCCAAGGGGGTATGAAAGCACAAAGAAGCAACACTTCATAGAAACACACTTAGCTCTCTAAAAGTTAAATTATATGCATCTCAGGCACTTCTAGCACTTAAGCAAAACAGGACATTTTTATTCAACGTAGTTAATTCTAGTGTAGCGTGACACAACTGAGTTTCAAAGCAGCAGAAGGTCAACTATCATTATGTAGGCACAACATGGTCTAGGTTATTATGATTCTTATTATTATTTTTAATCAATGGGAGATTTTAATTCTACTGTGGATTAAAGCCTGGGATAAATGTCTATGGTTTTATCCAAATGCATCTATTTTGAATCAGAAGAGTAAAGGCACTGCCTGCGTTCTTCCCAACCAGCAGAGCTACTACTGAGGGAAGATATTTAACCTAGGTACTGGTTCAGTGAAGTCTCACAAAGGCACAGTGGCAAATCAGAACCAGTAACAAGCACACCAACAGAGTCACAGGAGAGTCTCGAAAACTCCCATTCATGTGACCAAGCCAGACAAACTGGAAACCTTCCTGTGCAGGATAGAAATTACACAAAAAGAGCCTGAGCAGTGTTTAAGAATCACAGAACCACAGAATCAATATGATTGGGAAAGACCTTTAAGATGGTCAAGTCCAACCGTTCCCCAGCACTGCCAAGGCCACCACTAACCCCTGCCACTGAGGCCTCATCTACCCGGGCTGTGAACACTTGCAGGGACAGTGACTCCAGCCCTGCCCTGGGCAGCCTGTTCCAATGCCTGAGCACCCTCTGGGCAAGGAATTGTTCCTCAGCTCCAGCTAAACCTGCCCTGGGGCAGCTTGAGGCCGTTTCCTCTTCTCCCATCCCTTGTTCCTTGGGAGCAGA
The DNA here is from genome assembly GCF_000696875.1 of Nestor notabilis. NCBI lineage: Eukaryota > Metazoa > Chordata > Aves > Psittaciformes > Psittacidae > Nestor > Nestor notabilis. Next base: position 28,706 of record NW_009925238.1, on the reverse strand, counting down.
GACCAGCCCCCTCCTGGCTCCATCCTCCTGTCAGGCAGTTGTAGAGAGCAATAAGGTCCCCCCTGAGCCTTCTCTGCTCCAGACTAACGCCCCCAGGTCCCTCAGCCCTTCCCCATCACACTTGTGCTCCAGGCCCTGCTCCAGCTCCGGTGCTCTTCTCTGGACCTGCTCCAGCACTTCAGTGTCCTCCTGCAGTGAGGGGCCAAGAAATGACACAGGATTCGAAGTGTGGCCTCACCAGTGCCCAGCACAGGGGGAACAGACAGCTCCAGTAATGCAAGGTTGCAGAACTGACTCCTACAAAATATGTGCTAGAGAGCTAACTGCTTTACATACACTACTCCAAAGCACCAGCCTCAGTTCCCTTCATGCTGCTTCTCCTACTCAGTGTAACACCAGTCCCCACTGCAAAGACTTCCTGCTTACTCTCCCAGAGCAGCAAAACATGTTACCTTCAACTATGGTGCCATCTACTGCTAAAAATTGTGAGGAAAGCACTAAACAGGATGGCAAAGGAGGGATTCACCCATTTCATTACTGAAAGCAGAGAGCAAGCATCGTGTCAGGAGTTTGAGAAACAAAGGTTGAAATTCATTCCCTATAGTTGATTTGTGCATCTAGGCAGGATTTTAAATGCACAGTCCAAGCTTTCTGTTACTCTAGAAAGGTGCCCAGCATATGTTAAATAAGCTTCCAAAAGAAAAACTGCCTACAAATAGCAAAGTAAAGCAAGATGAATTTGCTTTCTAAAGACTTTTCTTTTGGTTTCCTGTACAGAATACAAGTCAATAATCTGCATTCCCAGAGGTCAGAAAGCACTTATGCCAAATAGTCTTAGGAGAAACCAATTTCAGTTTACCAGTAAATTTATAAGTACTATAAATAGCTTTGTTAAAGTCAAATGTAAATAATCTATGTACACTGCACAGCATTAAAAATCAGCTGCAGTTACTTCAAGTGAAAGTGCCTGAGAAGCACAGAATTTACTTTTTAGAGCCCAGTTCAAGCACCCAATGTGTGATGTAAGAAAAGAGAGCCCTTACCCCAGTCCTGTTCATACAAGGCTTGGGAAAGGCACCATGATTCACTTATTGGCATGTGTGGATGCACAAAAACAAGATGCTCTGTGAGATTTCAACATAAGGTACCTCTAACTACAAAGAAAATGAACTTCAACTGGGGAGACCAAGTTACAGTTTACACAACACACACAAAATAAGCATACATATCTTTTCACTATTTCAGAGCACAGAGATGCAGTAACATTAAATCAAACACTGGAGCATTTCACTAGAGTCACTAAGTTACAAAGGAAAAAGCCAGACGTAACTATAGGCAAGTTAAAAATATGAAATGGAAAAAATATACCACTTTTTAGCCTACAATACAGCACTATGAGGGTAAATCAAGCATATTATCTTTCCATAACATAAATGAAAATAACATTTCTACAATTACAATATTCCATGAAGTCAATTCTTCACTAAATCATGATACTGAAAAAGAGAAGTCTAGAATTTAAAGGCAACTCACATTAAATGCCCAAGAAACAGAACTTTAAACATGCTGACCTCAAGCAGATGAAATTGAATTATTAAAACTGGTACAACTCAAAGGTTGTGACCTAGAGGAAACTCCAGGCTCTCCCAGTATTGACAGCAGTCTTCTCAAATGCCTTAACGATTTAGTTCAAATGTATTGAACTACACTTCCATTGTACATCACAACATTTTTGGAACATGTAAAGCCAAGGAAGTACCAGGAAAACCTAATAAAGGCCACCTTATAATTTTGCTTATCTTCAAAGTAGTATAAGCTAATTTTCTAAGGCTTCTAACATTTATATATGCATGCTTAATAGAGTACACAAATAAATACACTCGAAAGTAAAATAGATGCTTATGCTCCGTAAATGTTAACAGAAGTACTTTAAATTCTTATTTAAGAGGAGAGTATATTTAACACACAAATCTCTCCCTAGAAAAGTGCAGTGTACTCAACACATTAGTCGTAAGCGAAATTACTTCTCACTAACACAGTTAAGTTTTCCAGGTATCCAGAGCATCATCTGTTACCTCTTTTCAGCTTCTGGCTACGCAAACCTGACGAAATTACTGTATTAACCAGAGCGTATAGATATTAGTTCACAATTAAGACGTTTCCACTGCATCAAAACATGCTGTGTTTCAAACAACTATGACAATAACTTTTATCTACAAAAGTATTAAAATATTCTTCAGCCTTTTTTTTTTTTAATTATGAAGAAAAGTTTCTCCAAGAACTGAACAAAATCCAACTTTATCAGGATTGACTTACTGTTGAAATATGAATTTCCAGAGTTAAAAGACATATGCATCCTGAAAAGGTAGGAGAGGAGGACACCTAATCAAAATGTTTGTTACTTTCACAAGATGGATGTTCAAGCTGCTTTTCTGTATGACAGCAGAATGATCTACCCAAACTAATCTTTAAAACTGGAAGTTTTGACCTAAATCATATGAACTGTATTGTTTGACCTTCTCGTGGTCTTTTTAGAGAAAGAAAATATGCATAATGTTTTATGTTAACTAACCACATCTGAGCTTCTCCCAAAAGAGTGAACTCCTTGATACACCTATGAGAGCAAACTAAATTTTTCTAAAGGAATTTTGAAACATACAGTGCAAAATTATTTCACTGTTTGAAAACCAAAGGTGGAGTGGACTGACCTTTCAACTTCATTTCAAGCAAAAGGAGAACTCCAAGCACACATAATTAATGTTACCTAATTTCCATCAAAAGCAAACTACAGCATGTAATAGTTACACAGCCACTGGGTTCTAAGCCTGAAGAGAAAGGAATCATCACTGCTGTTTCCCTAAAGAGAAATCAGAAGTGCTTCTGCTACAATTATTGAAAGAAAATGCTTATTATGGTTGTAGCACATCCTCTTCTTTCTACACCTTCCCAAGCTCTTATACACTCACTGCTATGTTTTCTATGTAAAATAGTGGTGGCATTACAATGATAATTTGTAGACAGTTGCAAATTTCCCTCCTGAAGTCATACCAGCATAACATTCTATCAATCGTTTCTCCTACAAATGGGAAGGTACAGCTGCCTTTCAGGAGTTTCCTTCCTAACTCCAGTTGAGTAACAGAGACAAACCAGTCGAAAACATTCCCAAACTGCTGACTAGAAGTGAAGTTAGTAATGACACTAGCAGGGGTAAGATGTGGTACATGAGGAAGAAAATCACCTCTTAATATCCATTCCAAACAACTGTCCGAAGTGTGCAGAAAGACCACACTGAAGCTTTTTCATGTTTTAATGTGAAAGTTAATAATCCCCAGAATTTCTTACCAGCTTTTTCAGATTTTTCTTTCTGTTCTTTTAATTCCTCGCCTTTTGTTGTCATTTGTTTGATCCGAGCACGCAGTTGGGCTATTTCCTCCTCCTTCAATTCCAGTGTTTCATGCATTTGTCGCTTTGTCTCTGCAATTACCATGCCCTATGGAAAAGGTCCTTGTGATAAAAAGCTAGCAAACAAATACAACGTATAGCTGAAACAATTTCAAGCCAGGACACAATCCTTGACAGGAACAGACTTTAGTCTATTACTACAAGACCAGAGATCATGGTACTTTTCCATGTCAGGAAACAGAAAACTCTAACAAAAAGAAGGTAAGAATACAGGATGATTTTGAAGGGGTGACAGGGATGAAAAGGATGATGAAAGGGGTGAAAAGCCACTAAAGACCATGAGAAAACTTCCTCCTTCTGGTACAGGTAACCTCTATTTGAAATATACATACTGTTAACAAACCCACACTAAAAGCATTGTAGAGTCCATGCTTCTCCTTAGATAACACACACATATATAAAACGAGTGCCAGTCTTGTTACTTATTATACCCCCAAAAGTTACTTCAAGTACCAAGACTGTGATTAAAAAGAAAAGGAACAAAAAACCCTGAGAAACTTCCTATTGCTGAAAATACAGTTACTTTTCCTTCACTGGTAATTTTTAAATTAATTTCTATTGTATCTCATCTTCATTAGTGTTTGGGGAGTGGTGGTGGTGTTTGGCTCTTTTTGTTGTTTGTTTATTAAAGCTGGTATTGAGGAGTGTATTCAGTGTAACTGCTCCCTCCTAAGCAACATAATCTTGTAGTATTTATACCCTAACAGACAAATACCCTAGAGTATATATACAATAAAATTCTCAGGTATCTTAAATTATTTGCTGGTTAAAACATAAACCAAACCACATCAGATGACTAAGAACAGCTTTTTGGAGATGTTTGGAGTTTTACACAATCTTCTTCAAAAACAACAGAGTTTAAGAAGGTTTTTTACCTTGTCTTGTTCTAGCTGCTCAATCAAATTCTTTGCATCACGCAGCTGCGTAATCAGTTTAGTCTTCTCAGCCATCTGAAGGTCCTAAAACAAAGACCCCAACCACAATTTTAAAGCACTGCTACAGGTAAGAAAACACCTTCTTCTGGCAAACAGCTTAGGTTTGGCTCTTAATCTTTGCATTATGCCATGGAGGAATAGCACAGAACAGAACCCAGGGAAATTACAGTAGGTAGGTTTAAAACACTTATAAATAGATAGGCTGCCTCATGGCTTCCATAATAATTCAAGTACCTGAAGGCTTTGTTACAGCCTCCACAGTTCTCTCATGGATGTCAGAGCTGCTACAGTAAAATTGGCAAGAAACACACCTTAGGCACCTGCTCTATTACCTGCACCTCTGCTTCCAATAGGATCTCAGCAATGCAACGTAATTGCTTGTTATTGGTTCCAGAAAAGATCCTTAAAACACTCAAGTCTTTCAGAGCTCTTTCAAACAGGGCTAGTGTTCAGAGACTGAGACAGAGAAGGGAATCTGATGTCCAGAACTGAGGTAGAGCACAGCTATACTTATAATTTTCATGTCTCATTACTATCAGCCATTTTACTTTTACTCCACACTTGGCATTAGTGGTCTTAAAAGGAAAATTGAGCAAAATACTAATTTAGCTTTGTGATTCCACTTATGTTATCTTCACTATATTGTGCTCTCCACTGTCCTGCCTTTCTGTGTTTTCTGTTCATTTATGTAACTTACGCCTCTTCAGCTATGTCTGAAAGGTTTAGCTCTGCTCTACAGTTCTCCCTTTACCTCCTGTCTTCTGTGCTAAGACAGTCTCTTCCTCAACCCATTCTCCCATAGCTACTTTATTTCTAATACCTTTTTGAGGGTTATTCATACAGTAAAGTTCCTTACCCTTCTTTGAGCAATTTTTTAAATGGTCTTCCTCACCAATAAATTCTGGAAACACTGGAGTTCTTGCTCTGTTTTAGCAGCTACCCATAGAGTTAGGAGAATTTTCCATACCTTCATTTTCTCCAGTTCCTGAAGCCTCTCTTCTAACTGTTCCTGAAGTGCCTCTTTCTCGTTGGTTAACTGGGCGCAGCGCTCCTTATGTGACCGAATCATCTCCTTACAACGCTGCAGCAAGTTCTCTTGGCGCTTCACCCTCTGATGAAGAGTTTCCAGTGTTTTAACAGAATCTCCATTACCCCCTATTAGACAACATACCAACATTATCATATGCACACCGTTTCCAAAATGTAGATCTGCCTTCATCATTCACATTGCGGGCAACCCACAGGGCTCTGAAGAAAGTTGTGGAAAGCCTAGAGACTACTGTAACTACCAGAAATATGCTACACATACACAGAATAGTAAATACAGCCTTTCACCCCCTATTAATTTATAAAGGCCAGCTATCATATAAGCTTCAAAACCAAACAATTATTCAACAAGGTTTTCTACGCAACTGAAAAGCCATGATTTATAAACCTGTCTGCTGCTACTAACAGAAAATTCACAGGCAGGAAAAAACATGAAGCAAAGCCAAGCAAATCATCTCTCTCAAGTGCCAAGCACACCAATTCCTGCTTTCCCAGGGCTGGGTATGATGTTAATTCTAAAATATCCAGACTGGCAATACTACATTCTGCAGGATAATGGCCACGTTTAGTTTCTTTCTGAGCTGTACTCCTCTCTGTATAGCTAGCACACTGGATAATATTTTACTGTGTGTTCTGGAGTCTGTAAGAGTACTTAACATGAAAACAGGATCAAACAAATTTAGAGGTTTAGTTCACAACCATAAGTCTTACACACACTAGTCCTGAAGTAGACTCCAGTACAGGAAACATCTTGAAGCCTGATTCTTAGGGACTGGCTACTTACTTATTTCCTAAACACTACAAAAGGCATAATGCTGGATAAGAAAATCTCTGATCTAACAATTCATATCATCCTCACATACACAAAAATCCTGGCAGAGGCTGAACAAAGATCGTTCTGAGATGCATGTTCTCCTCTGTCTGAACCCTACCTTTTATGAAAAATACCAGTGAATGATCCTTTCATTGTATGTCACCATTGGAATATCGCTTGCTCAGTAATCAAACAATACTGGAAGCATGTTAGTATCTCAGCAGGGTTATCGTGTCCTCTAGCTGCCACACTGCTATCAAAACAACTGTCTCCTAGAAAATATACCCTTACTATGATATATTCAACCTTAAGTACTGTTACTCCATCCTAAGTAACAGCAGGATTCAAGATCTCTTGAAAAAGCTGCAACACCTACCATTGCTTCCAGGCTCCACAAAATTGTCTATATTGATTTCACTTGTTGGACTTTCCCCTTGTGGTTCAGATTGAATATTTGGATCAGGCAATTCAGTACTTATCTGCCCATTCTGTAGCCTCTGTTTCAGCAATGATACCTAAAAAAAGAAAAGTTCTTTTTGTTAAGGAAAGATTCTAAGCAGATCATGTTTTCATCTCCCAAACTAGAGTTAAATTAAATTGATATCAGTAAGCAAAGAAAGGAAAAAATCTGGCTTTTTTTAGCAACTTTTTTTAGCAGAATCATGTTTCCAATTAACAAAAAGAGTATCATTAGAAGTGGAAAAACAAAGACCAATTAAGCAAAATACATAGATTTTGCTAAAGCAATTTTAGTTCAAGTATCTGCTAATGTTATGTGCTTGGTAACAAAGACATAACAAAGACATTACAGTTATTAAACGCAAATCAAACACTCATATTTAACATGAGTGAGATTTTACGAAAGTATCATCTACCACAAAGATGAACATAATTTCTAGATAATCCTAAATTCTCAAGAAGCTTTACAATATCACAGCAATTATAATAAAACATGGACATGCATTATTGGAAATACATCATTAAAAAAATAGGAAGAGCAGTTGTAAAGAACATCTGTTGGGTAAAGTATCTTACCTGAGTTTGCAGGACACTAATAAGTTGATCCTTTTCTTCTAAGGAAGCATCAAATTCCTCTTGGAGATGTTTCTTAGCTTGTTGATCCATCTGGAGCTCCTGAGAATCACAAATAAAGGCATCTCAAATGAAAACTTAAACGTGAATTTGAAAAGGCTTATCAAAATATTATGAAATAGTATTAAAAATACCTCTTCACAGTTGTGACCCCAGAATACAACCATGAAGTGGATATTTCTTTTACTAAACAACATTCCACACAACATAATACCATTACAATACCAACATTAAGCTAGCAAGAGTCTAGATTTGATGCAAAATTATCAGGGTTTTTTCTTCCTAAAAGTAAGTTTCAGTAAGGATCACTTCAAGCCTGCTCTTGTAAACTGTTTTCCATGCACACATTTCTCCTGGAAGCTGGAAGACTGTACTTTGGTGAACTAGATTCTTCAACATAAACAAGCAGAAATTTAAGTTTCTCTTATGCTCAGTCAATGTGCTAGCAGTCTAATATGACAAATGCCATTTGTAAGAGCAGAAAGTTGGCTATTTTATTCCTGAAACATGTCCCAAATGAGAAAGCCAGAGAATGGCCAAGAACTTAACTATGCGGCCTTATTCAATACTTACTTGCAGTCATTTAGCTGAACACCTTTAGAAACTTGCTGCTGTTGCCTAAATGCATTAGGAGGATCTACATGATCTTATAAAATACTGCCTAAGGCATTTACTTCCTATGCTTTTAAAGTTTAAATACTTTAATTTCTTTAAATAATGACCATTCTAATTGAAACAGATGTATTTAAAGTTAAATTCATTCACAACTGCTTATTGTGAGTTTCGGAACCATGCTTATTTCATGAGTGCACTGCAAATAATTTACCAAACTTGTATTTTAATTTTCATGTACTTACTTCATCTATACATATCTTCCTGTGATTCACCCCAGGGAACTAATGCTTCTATGACCATTATTCTGCAAAGGTCATGTGTATAAAAGCAAGCACCACCCATAAACATGGCAGGACAGTGCTGGAAGGTCACTGGGAAAACTATGTCTCTCTCTTCCATATATCCACTTTTTAACCCTGCACTGCTCAGGTTCTCAACAACTCTGATCACACTTCTGCCTTTTGAGCTTTAGAAGCAACTTCTTCCAAGCAAACCAAAGCAGCTCACTGCAAGAGTAAGTGTCAAAGATTTACTGAAACCAACACAGGAATAGTCCTCTTTGGATCCCAAAGTCCCTTTTGATCCTTGTCTAAGAAGAAGAACACTGAAGACTGCTGCTAAGGAATTACTCTTAACAGAAGAAAACTAGCAAAAGACACGTTGATTTCCAGGGACTATTTCACACTGTCACCTTCACTTCAAAGGAGACAGTTTATTTTTACATGGCCCTCTTAAAAGAAACTTGTCTGATTCAGTATATTTGTAGGG